>NC_053426.1:30338843-30425443 GCF_007990345.1 Gossypium hirsutum | reverse complement strand
GATTTATTGTTAAATGTGCATGGTTATTTGAATGATGTCAGGGCTAAGTCCCGAAGGCTTTGTGCTAAGTGACCATATCCGGACTAAGATCCGGAGGCATTTGTACGAGATACTAATTCCGGGCTAAGCCCGAAGGCATTTGCACGAGTTACTAAATCCGGACTAAGATCCGAAGGCATTTGTGCGAGTTACTAAATCCGGGTTAAGTCCCGAAGGCATTTGTGCGAGTTACTAAATCCGGGTTAAGTCCCGAAGGCATTTGTGCGAGTTACTATAACCGGGCTATGTCCCGAAGGCATTTGAACGAGTAGCTATATCCGGTTAAATTCTGAAGGTACGTGATTTGGGAATGAATGATCTTGCTGTAAAAATTTCAGTTAATACGCTTGAAACATCCCAACATTGAGGTATGTTTCGTATGTGCTTTGAATTAGTTGAGCCCTTACAAATAAGTATTCGCTCAGTTGATAAATGAGCTACCGGCCTTTGGCTAAGTTGATCTTTGTGTATGAATAAAAGGGTTGGTAATGTGAAGTAAGTATGATATTGAAAAATTTTGCATATGAAATTATCCGTTTAGCTACATGAATGCTATACTTTTGTTGTGCTGGAATCCCTTGCTCAAAACTTACTAAGCATAAATTGCTTACTCCGTCTCCTTGATTCTCTGTTTTATAGATTTTGGTTCTCCAGCTATCGGACTCGGGATTTTGAAGTTGAAGTCGCCCACACTATCAAAGCCCCCCTTTTGGTACAATTTTGGTTGAACTTCGAAATGGCATGTATAGGACTACCCTTTTGTTGTGGGTCATGGACCCTTTGGACTTGTATAATTTTGGATAGCCATGCGAAAATGGCTTATATATGTTTGAGTATAATGTTATAATCATTTGGTATGGATATGGTTATTGAGAGGTGTGGATATGCTTAACAAGGATTGGCCATGGGAATGGTTAATCACTATCATAAATTGTGCTATTTATGCTAAAAGGGCTAGTTGAATCATGGAAACTATGAAATAGGTAAAGTCTACCTTAAAGGCAGATGCTGACAGCAGCAGTGATGTAGATTTGGAAAATCACTAAAAATAGTAGGAATGGAATTAAATAGTGAATAAATTATGTAAACGAACCTTGATGAATCTATTTTCATAGAAAAGTAACGAAACGATCATATGGACAGTATGTTAAGAGACATTCAGGTTCTCGTAAGACAGGGCCAGAACGGTTTCTGGATTCCCTGTTTCGACTTTGGAAATTCATTATAAATTAACCACAGATAATTAGGAGTCATGCCATATACGTATAGATTCCTATTTAAGTCTAGTTTCTATAGAAACAAACGACATCAGTATTGAAGCCCTGTACAGGGATATATCCAAGTCGTAATGCGCAAAGGTCAGTGTAGTCGATCCCTGTAACATGGGAGATTTTGACTAATAAACTGTACTAATTTGCCCAACAAAAAATTCTAGAAAAAAATATGTAGATGGGCATATGAGTCTAGTTTCAGGGAAAATTTACGGAACTGGATTCCAAGTTTCTGAACTCAAGATATGATTTTTAAAGCGACTAGTATGCAGATTGGCAGTGTCTGGGAAATTTTTTTAATAAGTGGTTTAAAGTCTGTTAACACCTCGTGTTCGACTCCGGTGACGGTCTCGGGTTCGGGGTGTTACACTTAGCCCATATATACTTTAGGCATTAGAGTCACATATATATATGGAATCATGAATCAAACTATATATTTTAGCTAATATTCCCCCTTGGCCAAATTTTCTAAGCCAAGACAAAAGCATCGATATGCTTGCCTCTAACAGAATACATGCAACACCAATCTTCTTCCTATGGCCGAATATGCATGTCTATGTTGAGGCCGATTATATACTTAATACCACACATAAATGGCATACATTTTACTAACTAATGCATTACATATTATAACTCAATACGCATCCATCATCTACTCCATAACCGAAGTACCATCATGTGTAAGTATATACCTTGAGATAATATATAGGTCATACCAATACATCATGTGCAATCATATATATATATGTGCAAGAGCCGAATCACAAATTTGATTATAACCAAATTTAAACATATATCCATAACATAAATCTTACCTACCATGCAATAAGCATAAATCACACTTATGGATATACCATGGCCGATACTTCCAACAACACCAAATAAAATATACTTCATGGATCTAAGGTAGAATCAAGAAAGAAACTCATAATCATCAAGATGTAAGCAACTACCATTGTTCATCTAGATTTAGCATGAAACACAACCATCACCCTTATTAATCTCCATAGCCGAAAACCTTACTTATTCCAAAATCACAATTTCAACATGGGTTACCAACAATAACTTGATATCTCACTCAAAATCAACTAGGATTTCAAGAACTAGTATCAACTTCCTTACCTTAATATCGACCTAAGATGACCGATTGCTTCACTCCTTCCTTCCTCCTCTCAATTCGGCCAAGAAGAACCAAAGAACACAACTTGTTTCCTTTCTTCCTTAGAACATTCGGCCAAGAGAAATGAAAAAAAAGATGGACACTTTTTTTTTGTTTTCCTTCTTACATTCACGGCAATGGGGAGGGGGGAGAAACAATCACACACCTTCTTTCTTTTTTCCATTTCTTTATTACTAACTTTATTTTATTGTTTCCTCCCATGATGCACCAACACAACATGTCTATGACATGTTTTGCCCATCACCCTTTGTCCACCCTAATGTCATGGCCGGCCACTACTAGATGGGGGGAAAAATTGACATGCAAGTCCCCCCTTTTTCAACATGCACTAATAGGTCCTTATGTTTTGATCTATCACATTTCAAAAATGTCACACATAAGTCCTATTGACTAAATTCAAATGCAATTTACTAAATCAAAGCTTAAAATTTTCGCACATTTATTTTAGACAATAAATATCATATTCAATTAATTTGGTGACTCGGTTTAGCGGTCCCGAAACCGCTTTCGTACTAGGGTCGCTTTAGGGCTGTCACAACTCTCCCTCACTTAAGAAATTTTCGTCCCTGAAAATCTTACCGGTAAATAAGTTTGGGTATCGTTCTTTCATGGCATTCTCGGTTTCCCAAGTAGCTTCTTCGACTCCGTGTTTGAGCCATAACACCTTTACTAACGGAACCCTTTTGTTTCGCAACTCTTTCACTTCACGAGCTAGGATACGAATCGGTTCTTCTTCATAACTCAAGTCAGATTGAATTTCAACTTCTGAGGGATTAATCACGTGTGACGGATCGGATCTATAACGTCAAAGCATCGAAACATGAAAGACGTCGTGAATCTTTTCAAGTTCAGGGGGCAAAATCAATCTATACGCAACCGGACCAACTCGTTCGGAGATTTCGTACGGCCCAATGAATCTCGGGCTCAACTTGCCCTTACGGCCAAATCTGAGTATCTTTTTCCAAGGCGAAACTTTAAGAAACACTTTATCTCCCACCTGACATTCAATGTCTTTTCGTTTCAAATCCGCATACGATTTCTGACGATCTGTAGCTGCCTTCAGACTTTCACGGATTACCTTTACTTTCTGTTCATCATCTTTAATCAAATCAACTCTGAAAATTTTACTTTCACCGAGCTCGGTCCAAAATAATGGTGTACGGCATTTACGACCGTATAAGGCCTCGTAAGGTGCCATCTTAATACTTGATTGAAAACTGTTGTTGTAAGCGAATTCAATCAAAGGTAAATACCGTTCCCATGAACCACTAAACTCGAGGATGCAACATCTCAACATATCCTCAAGTATCTGAATTATCCGCTCGGATTGACCATCGGTTTAGGGGTGAAAAGCGGTGCTAAAGTGCAGCTTGGTACCCAAAGCTTCTTGCAATTTCTTCCAAAATCGCGAGGTGAATCTCGGATCTCTATCCGACACAATAGAAATCGGTACCCCGTGTAATCTCACAATTTGAGAAACATACAGTTCATCTAGTTTATCCAATGAAAAATCCGTACGTACGGGGATAAAGTGAGCCGACTTAGTCAGTCTATCCACAACAACCCAAATCGCATCTTTCTTACTTGCCGATACTGGCAACCCAGATACGAAATCCATCGTGACTCGATCCCATTTCCATTCAGGTACCATGATTGGCTGGAGTAAACCCATAGGCACTTGATGTTCTGCCTTTACTTGCTGACATATTAAACACTTCGAAACAAAATCGGAAATGTCTCGTTTCATACCATTCCACCAAAACTGGCGTCTCAGATCGTTGTACATTTTCGTACTCTCCGGGTGAATTGACATTCGGCTACAATGGGCTTCGTTCAGAATCATCGAAATGAGTTCTGAATTTCTTGGAACACACAACCGACTTCTGAACCTCAAACAATCGTCATCATCAATTTGAAATTCGGATTCCATATTCGGAACACATTCAGCCCGTTTTGCAACCAATTCATCGTCGACTTTCTGAGCTTCACGAATTTGATGAATCAATAATGGTTTGGCCTTTAATTCAGCTACTAACACATTGTCGGGTAGAACAGACAAGTGTACATTCATCGCTCGTAAAGCAAACAGTGATTTCCAGCTTAAGGCGTCCGCAACCACATTAGCCTTTCCCGGGTGGTAATCAATGACAAGCTCATAATCTTTCAACAACTCAAGCCAATGTCTTTGTCGCAGATTTAAGTCTCTTTGAGTCATCAAATATTTGAGACTTTTGTGATCCGAAAATACATGGCACTTCTCACCAAATAAGAAATGTCGCCATATTTTCAAGGCGAATACAATGGCAGCTAATTCGAGATCATGGGTCGGATAATTTTTCTCATGTGGCTTTAATTGTCTCGACGCATAGGCCACAACTCGACCTTCTTGCATCAACACACAACCTAACCGAAGTAGGGAGGCGACACTATAGATGACAAACTCTTTGCCTGATTCGGGCTGCACTAAAATTGGGGCTTCAGTCAAATAAGTTTTCAGTTCATCAAAACTTTTTTGACATTTTTCCGTCCATTCGAACTTAATATCTTTTTGAAGTAGCTTCGTCATGGGTGTGGCTATCATCAAGAAACCTTTTACAAACCGTCGATAGTAACCGACGAGTCCCAAAAAGCTCCGAACCTCAGTAATATTTCTCGGAGGCTTCCAGTTAAGTATGGCTGAAATTTTGCTCGAGTCAACTCGAATACCCGATGCAGATACCACATGGCCCAAGAAGCTAACCTCTCTTAACCAGAACTCACACTTACTAAACTTAGCATATAACTGCTTATCCCGTAAAATTTGCAACACTAATCTCAGGTGCTCAGCATGTTCGGTCTCATCTCTTGAATAGACTAAGATGTCATCAATAAACACAACTACGAACCGGTCCAAATACTGTCTGAAGATCTGATTCATCAAATCCATAAATACCGCAGGGGCATTAGTGAGCCCAAACGGCATCACTAAGAACTCGTAGTGGCCGTATCTCGTTCTGAAAGCAGTTTTGGGTATATCCGAATCTCGAATTCGCAACTGATAATAACCCGATCTCAAATCTATCTTTGAAAACACTGAAGCTCCCTTTAGTTGATCAAACAAATCATCAATACGCGGTAACGGATATTTATTCTTTATCGTCATTTTATTCAGCTGACGATAGTCAATGCACAACCTCATGGTTCCGTCCTTCTTTTTCACAAACAATACTGGTGCACCCCAAGGTGAGAAACTTGGTCGAGCGAAACCTCTATCCGTCAACTCTTGCAACTGAGCTTTCAATTCTTTTAACTCAGTTGGTGCCATACGATACGGAGCTATCGAAATTGGCGTAGTTCCAGGTACAAGCTCAATACCAAACTCTACCTCCCGAACAGGTGGTAAACCCGGTAATTCTTCAGGAAAAACATCTGGGTATTCACAAACCACCGGCACAGATTCGGGTTTCTTTTCTAATTCTTTGTCATCAAGTACATACGCAAGGTATGCTTCGCACCCTTTTCTTACATATTTCTGGGCCAACATTGCTGACATTACAGCTGGCAACCCCTTTAAGTCCGTAGACTCAACTCGGATTATCTCGTTATTTGCGCACCTCAAATCAATAGTCTTGCTTTTGCAATTCACAACCGCATCATGCGCGGTCAACCAATCCAAACCAAGAATAACATCAAATTCATCAAACGGCAAAAGCATCAAGTCCACCGGAAAACAGGAATCTCGAATTACTAGGGGGCATTTCTTACACACTTTGTCGACAAGAACGTAACGACCCAAGGGATTTGACACCCGAATTACAAACTCAGTAGACTCAATAGGTAAAGTCTTACTGGATGCTAAGGTTTCGCATATATAAGAATGAGTAGAACCAGGGTCAATCAAAGCAATCACATTAGTATCGAAGAGAGTAAAAGTACCGGTAATAACATCTAGCGAGGAAGCATCCTCACGTGCGCGTATAGCATAAGCCCTAGCAGGAGCACGAGCCTCAGATCTGGTCGCAGCATCTCTAGATCCTCTCTGACCACTACTAGCATTTCCCGTGTTTCTAGATGGTCTACCTCGAGCAGTGGTAGCACTCGGTTTCCCACTCTGATTTACATTCTGTTCAGACAATCTCGAGCAATCTTTGATAAAGTGGTCAACTGACCCGCACTTGTAGCAGGAGCGGTCATGGAATCTACAACTTCCAGAATGCCATTTGCCACAATACTGGCACTCCGTTCTATCTCGACGATCATTTCCCACACTGGCGACCGAAGTGACTCGTGCACTCGAAAGGGGTCGATCGCGATCTCGTCTAAAAAAGCCTGAAGTGTCTCTAGACCGGCCTAAGCCATCTCTAAATTTCTTCGATGACTGTGGGAAGGGCTTCCCCAAAGACCTCTTACGAAACTCCCTTGCTCCCACCTCAGCTTTTCTTTTCTCCATACTGAGCTCCTCGGCTTTGCAAGCCCGCTCGACAAGTGCCACAAATTCTCGGATTTCCAAAATGCCAACATACAGCTTTATATCATCATTCAATCCATCCTCGAAACGTTTACACATTACGGCTTCTGAGGAAATGCATTCTCGTGCGTACCGGCTAAGCCTTACAAACTTTCGTTCATAGTCGGTAACCGACATGGAACCTTGTTTAAGTTCAAGAAATTCCTTCTGTTTTTGGTCAATGAATCTCTGACTGATATACTTCTTTCGAAACTCGGCTTGGAAGAATTCCCAAGTTACTTGCTCTCTAGGCACAACAGAAGTCAATGTATTCCACCAATAGTAGGTAGAATCACGTAGCAAGGAGATAGTACACTTTAGGCACTCATCGGGTGTGCAAGATAGCTTGTCGAGTACCCAGATAGTGTTGTCCAACCAAAATTCAGCTTGCTCGGCATCATCGCTGTCCGTAGCTTTAAATTCAGTAGCCCCGTGTTTTCAAATTCTATCAACTGGGGGCTTATTTGACCTTATCTGGTCCGTTACCGGAGGTATTGTAGGTGCGGGGGTGGTATTTGTCGGGAATGGAGGTTGTGGAACAGCCGTATTTGTTCAAATGTACTGGTTGAACCAATCATTCATCACGCTATAGAAAGCTTGTCTAGCCTCATCATTCGGATTACTAGCATTAGGTTGAGAGTCCGCCGGCGCTGTCCCTTGTGCGGGAGCAGGCGCTACTCTCTCAAGATCATCAGCTACCGCTCGGTCGAGATCGGGATCCATTACTATAAATAAACACATTTGCAAATGTCAGAAATCACCACACTATCAAATAATCACATAAAATGGCATGTATAGCTAAACCCAACGCATTACGGTAGTCCTAGAATCGACTAAACCGTGACTCTGATACCAATAAAACTGTAACACCCCGTACCCGAGTCTGTCGCCGGAGTCGGACACGAGGGGTTTGCAGACTTAAATCACTTCTTTGCACAATCCATTTTAAATTTTCCAGGCAAGCTGGCTAACTGCGTCACTGTCACCTTAAAAATCATATCTTGAGTTTCACAACTCAAAAATCAGTTTCGTGATTTTTCCCTGAAACTAGACTCATATATTCATCTACAAATTGTTTTCTAGAATTTTTGGTTGGGCCAATTAGTATAGTTTATTAGTCAAAGTCTTCCATGTTACAGGGATCGACTACACTGCCCTTTTCGCATTACGACTTGGATATCTCCCTGTACAGGGCTTCAATACTGATTCCGTTTGTTTCTATAGAAACTAGACTGAATGAAGAATCTATACATATATGGCATGACTTCTAAATGTCTCTGGTTAATTTATAATAAATTTCAAAAGTCAGATCAGGGGATCCAAAAACCGTTCTGGCCCTGTCTCACGAAAACATTAACATCTCATAATATACTATTTATATGAACGTTCCGTTACTTTCCTATGAAAATAGATTCATCAAGGTTCGATTACATAATTTATTCACTATTTAATTCCATTCCTACTATTTTTAGTGATTTTTCACATCCACATCACTGCTGCTGCCAGCATCTATTTTTAAGGTAAACTGTACCTAATTCATGATCCTCCATGGCTCAACTAGAGTTTGTCATACATATTCCAAAAATGATCATGAATAACCATTCCCATGGCTAACCGTTACCAACATTTCCATACCTCTCGACGGAAAACATACAAAGCGATTATAAAGCTATGATCAAAGTATATTTAAGCCATTTTCGCATGGCTATCCAAATTTACACAAAACCGAAGGGTATATGACCAACAACAAAAGGGTAGTCCTATACATGCCATTTCAAAGTTCAACCAAAAGTATACCAAAAGGAGCTTTGCTAGTGTGGGAGACTTCGACTTCAAAATCCCGAGTCCGATAGCTGAAGAACCAAAATCTATAAAACAGAGAATCAAAGAAACGGAGTAAGCATTAAATGCTTAGTAAGTTTTGAGCAAAGAATTTAGACACAACCAAAGTATAGCATTCATGTAGCTAAACAGATAATTTCATACGCACAAATTTTCAATATCATACTTACTTCACATTACCAACCCTTTTATTCATACACAAAGATCAACTTAGCCAAAGGCCGGTAGCTCATTTATCAACTGAGCGAATACTTATTGTAAGGGCTCAACTAATTCAAAGCACATACGAAACATACCTCAATGTTGGGATGTTACAAGCGTACTAACTGAAATTTTTACAGCAAGATCATTCATTCCCGAATCACGTACCTTCAGAATTTAACCGAATATAGCTACTTGTTCAAATGCCTTCGGGACATAGCCCGGTTATAGTAACTCGCACAAATGCCTTCGGGACTTAACCCGGATTTAGTAACTCGCACCAATGCCTTCGGGCTTAGCCCGGAATTAGTAACTCGCACAAATGCCTTCGGATCTTAGTCCCGATATGGTCACTTAGCACAAAGCCTTCGGGACTTAGCCCGGACATCATTCGAATAACCATGCACATTTAACAATAAATCATGACACATTCGTATTTCATTTTCATTAGCAAAACTCAAACACAAGACACTTATCACTCTTGCAATTTCGGCTCAATAGCCACACACAAAGAGCATGATTTTGATTTGCTTAAAACATGATCTAATCAAATCATAATTTAAGCTCTATTACTCAAGAACTTACCTAGGATGTGGTCGAACGTTTTCAGCGGCTAATCGATAACTTTTTCCTTTCCCTTATCCAACTGTGGTCCTCTAAGCTCTTGAGCTAATTCAAACAAATTTAACTTATTAAAGTCTCATTATGCTAGCTTATGGCCGAATATGACAAGGAGTTTGATTGGTCATATGGCCACCTTCTAACTCAACTACACAATGGTCATATGCATTTTTAATCACATCAAGCAATTTAATACAATTCATTCGAACATCAAAAGAAAACCTCAAGGTACTTAGCCCATATATACTTTAGGCATTAGAGTCACATATATATATGGAATCATGAATCAAACTCAACATTTTAGCTAATATTCCCCCTTGGCCGAATTTTCTAAGCCAAGACAAAAGCATCGATATGCTTGCCTCTAACCGAATACATGCAACACCAATCTTCTTCCTATGGCCGAATATGCATGTCTATGTTGAGGTCGATTATATACTTAATACCACACATAAATGGCATACATTTTACTAACTAAAGCATTACATATTATAACTCAATACGCATCCATCATCTACTCCATATCCGAAGTACCATCATGTGTAAGTATATACCTTGAGATAATATATAGGTCATACCAATACATCATGTGCAATCATATATATATATGTGCAAGAGCCGAATCACAAATTTGATTATAACCAAATTTAAACATATATCCAAAACATAAATCTTACCTACCATGCAATAAGCATAAATTACACTTATGGATATACCATGGCCGATACTTCCAACAACACCAAATAAAAATATACTTCATGGATCTAAGGTAGAATCAAGAAAGAAACTCATAATCATCAAGGTGTAAGCAACTACCATTGTTCATCTAGATTTAGCATGAAACACAACCATCACCCTTATTAATCTCCATAGCCGACAACCTTACTTATTCCAAAATCACAATTTCAACATGGGTTACCAACAATAACTTGATATCTCACTCAAAATCAACTAGGATTTCAAGAACTAGTATCAACTTCCTTACCTTAATATCGACCTAAGATGACCGATTGCTTCACTCCTTCCTTCCTCCTCTCAATTCGGCCAAGAAGAACCAAAGAACACAACTTGTTTCCTTTCTTCCTTAGAACATTCGGCCAAGAGAAATGAAAAAAAAGATGGACACTTTTTTTTTGTTTTCCTTCTTACATTCACGGCAATGGGGAGGGGGAGAAACAATCACACACCTTCTTTCTTTTTTCCATTTCTTTATTACTAACTTTATTTTATTGTTTCCTCCCATGATGCACCAACACAACATGTCTATGACATGTTTTGCCCATCACCCTTTGTCCACCCTAATGTCATGGCCGGCCACTATTAGATGGGGGAACAATTGACATGCAAGTCCCCCCTTTTTCAACATGCACTAATAGGTCCTTATGTTTTGATCTATCACATTTCAAAAATGTCACACATAAGTCCTATTGACTAAATTCACATGCAATTTACTAAATCGAAGCTTAAAATTTTCACACATTTATTTTAGACAATTAATATCATATTCAAATAATTTGGTGACTCGGTTTAGCGGTCCCGAAACCGCTTTCCTACTAGGGTCTCTTTAGGGCTGTCACACGGTGCCTCTCTAGCTTCAACATTAGGCATGTGGCTAGATGACAAAGACCCAGCTTGAGCACTTACATAGCCTCCGTCACGGCCTCTTGTACCCCTTCCACGAGTAACCTTAGTGCTCATTATCAAATTGCATTTTATTTGTATTAACAATTTTATGCATTCGTTTATAGTTCCAGTGTTTATTAAAGGATATTTTATGAAAAACAGTATCAGTATTTCAAGGTTCATTTTTGTAGATCACAGTCTTACTATAGTTTTTAGTTTACCCTAAATAGAGTATTTTAATACAGTCTACTACCTACAGTAATATCAGAATTTCAATTTAAACAATCAACAGTTCCAGAAGACTTACAGAATCGGCGCCGGAGACTCGGTGTACCACACATTCAGTAAAAATATTTCAAAATACTTTCAAATCATTTGAAAGTTTTTTTTGGAAATTTCAAGTTTTAGAAGAAACCCATATCCACAGTCGAGTTTTGCAACCTAACTCTAATACCGCTAAATGTAACACTCCAAACCCGACCTGGATGTTATGGCTGAATCTAATGATTTCACATCGAAGTGTTCTTTGCAAAATGTGATATTGATGAAAAACCCTTTCCATATTTAATTACGTTGTGTGATCTTAATGATGATCTAAAAACATGTCGTTCATTTTGAACTTGCTTCCTAATTAAAAGGTATTTACTTTAAAGACTTTTTGAATGTCATGATATCGATTTATAGCTGTAGTTTTTTTTAAACAATCGCGTTCTTGCATTTATTTTGTAAAAACGTTGTTTCCTTTTAAAACTCGAGTTCCTAAGACTAGCAGATATAACCAAAGCAAATTAAATCCCAAATTAAAAATAAAATCCAAAGAGGCCTTATTACAAATAAAATACCTAAAATAAAATTACTCGTAATTTAAAAATCAAATACAGAAGTACGTGCGATTGTGTGGCCACCTTTGAGTCTCCCGTAGCACCGATCCACCTACGAATAGGGGTTACCTGTATAGATAAATAGATGGGTGAGTTATGAAAAAATCAGTGTAAAATCCCACATCAAATAACCAAGCAGTGAGCATATACAGTCTGGGCCTAAGGCCAATACAATCATGGTTCAATTTCAATCAGGGCTTAGTCTATTACAGTATCACTATTAGTTTGGGCCTCAGCCCAACTCAGTGACAGTAATAGTACAGTAATGCGAAAAAGAAATCCTACCCAACCAACCTCTACGCTCTATCTCCGTCCAACCCTACACTCCATGTGGGGATAAAATCAACCCACCCATCTCTACACTCCAAGTAGTACCGGTTGTGGCACTAAACAATATTGCAACAGAGCTGCCAGTACAGTACACTTCCTGCAATCATAATAAATCCCATCAATATGCAACAAATCATGCATCATGTCATAATATCATACATGTATTCAATATATTTAGAAGGGCATGCTCAAATATAATCATACATCTCATAGGGGTATAACAGTCATTTTATCATATAGGGGCATTTTAGTCATTTTATCAATTAGGGGGTCTAGGTACACTTACCAACCAAGTAGAAGGTCCACAGTCGTCTCGAGCGACCTGTGCAACCTTAATAGTCAAAGAGTGTAAATTGGCCCACACGCCGTGTGGCCCACATAACCTAGAAATGGCCTTGCCTGTGTAGATTACACAGCATGGCCCAATATTCTCCACACGTCTGTGTTGTTTACCCGTGTGGGGCCCACACGCTCCATTTTTGCCCAACATGGCCCAATACGGTCTCAACCCATGAAATCGCTCGTGGACAACCTCAATGATCATACGTCCAAGTTGGGCCATACAGACTACCACATGAGAAAACGCAGCCCATGTAGCGTCGGTGTTCACTTATTCCAGCTTTTACTGATTACCATAGCCAAAGTTGTGTTTGTACACACTTGATAGGATTCTAGGTATGCAAGCACTCTTTAGATGAACCGCACCTAAAAGAAATAACAATTCCATATCCAATGTTAGTCACGCATGGAACCAAATCGATAAAACAACAACAATTGACCTACATTTGTGTTCTTATCCCTACTGCTCCAAAAAGGTATAGCTTATAGTGCCACTGGTAAACCGAGTTCATTACGACTTGTTGCTACCAACCACAATGCGACATGATCACATGTTAGGAACTTAACAAATTAATTAATAACAACATTACTCACAACGTTTGAGACATAACTTCTGCCTTTACCAAATGACTTACTAACTGAAAGCAACTCGCGCTGGACAGAACCAACTGCTTAAGAGAGGAAAATCGACACAAGAGGGAAGATGATGAAGATCAAGTATTCGGCCAAGGGGATAGAGAAACACCAAAGCCAATCCCCCTTTTAGAGAGAAACCAAAAGTAGGAGAGGGGGAGAGAAAAAATATTAGGCAACAACACAAAAAGAGATGGTGACTGCTCAAAACTGATTGAGAGAGGGAGAAATAGCAAGAATTCAGCAAAGGTTTTTGTAAGGAAAAGAGAGGCTGAGAAGAGTAGCTTAGCAAAAGAAAATGAATCAATGGGAATAGGAAATAACAAACCGATAGCAAAGGGAAATAGCAAATCAGCAGCAGAGGGAAATAAAACCAAGAAACAACAAAGAACAAAACAGAGAACAAAAATAAGAAGCACTCTACACCCCTACCGAAATGTTGAGTAAGAAAAGGGACTTCAAAATTAGCACAAAACTCAACCTATCCCCAAATTTCTCTATAATATCCTTTTAGAATTTGACTACACAATCCCCACACCCCTCAAACAATCCAACCGCCCACTAGTACCAGAATTCCAATGGTATACAAACACACACACGGCATCCGAAAAAATAAAACACTCCCCTACATTGCCAAGACTCATACCCCAGACCTAAGGCACCAACGAAACGCCACTTATCCCTTAGACCAGCAGGCCCTTTTTGTCGTTTTATACTCACATTAATTTAAATGCCTACTAACTAGAGACAGAAATTTATTCATATTAAAAATAAAACTTTTGCACAAGTTAAGACTTGAACCCAAGACTTCTCAGACTCTTCCTAGGACACTTAACCACTGAAGCAGACATGCATTTGTGTGCCACAAACATACAAAAATAATTACTTAGGATTTTAGGGCGTTACAAGCTTACCTTCTTAGTGTGAATCAAGTTTTGTGGAAATTATGACTGGAAAAGTTTCATTTTCACCCAGAAATGAATATTTCAAGTCACATGGTAGTTGTTTCAAGTCAAGCTTGACTGGTTGACCAAATGATGGTACTAAAACATTTGTAGTTACTGGAAGATTCTCAAACTTTTGTTCCCAATAAAAGTTCTTATCTTGTCCCTAATAAAAAAAATTAACATAGAAAAGATGCATGAATTTTTTTGTATCATCAATTCCAAATTCAATTAAATAATTTTTTTAAGGATTAAATAATTTGGAATTGATGAATTATTCATAGACACGTTGCTCATGAAGTCCACTTCATGTACATTTACAAATGTTAAACATATTTAATTCTAATGTCATGCTTTTGAAAGATAAGTTTTAAACACCATTCCTGTAATTAATCAAATAATTAGTAGTTGTAAGGAATGGACAACCTAAAATAATAGGGATTAGTACAATAGAATCTGAGATAGGATGTGTGTCTAAAATAATAAAATCAACTAGAAAGTAAAATTTGTCAATTTGACCAACACATCTTCTACTATCCCTTGAAGAATTTTTACAGATCTATCAGCTAACTGAAATGTGACAAATGTTGGCTTCAGTTCACGTAAGCATAACTTTTGATAAACAGAGAAAGGCAAAAGATTAACACTAGCACCAAGTTCAAGCAAAGCACGCTCTATTATAGTGTTCCCAATGGTGCATGAAATTATAGGGAGGCTAGGATCCTTATATTTAGATGGAGTGATATGCTGAATGATTAAACTCACATGTTTAGTTAAAAAGGCTTTCTTTTACACATTATGCTTCCTTTTAATTGTGAACATATCTTTCAATAACTTAGCATATGAATGAACTTGTTTAATTGCATCCAATAAAGGAATATTATTCTTGACTTGTTTGAAAATTTCTAAAATTTCAACATTTTGATTCAAAATATTTATTGGTTGCAATCTTTGAGGGGAAGGAGCAGAAGTCCCACATTTTTCCTTGTCTAGGTTGTCAAAACTTTTAGGCTTACTGTAACAGTCCGTTTTTAAGTCAAATCAGAAAAATGGTTTTGGGACCACAAATTCGAGGTCAAAATATTTATTTTAATATTATTTTAAGTGTTTACAACATGATAGTTAGTATGTGTGAAACTTTCGTGAAGAAATTTTATTATTTGAATAGTTAATTTGATAAAAAAGACTAAATCGCGTAAAATGCAAAAGTTGCATTCTACTTGTTAAAGGAGTTTAATTGCTATGATTTATTAAATTAAAAGTCCTTATGAGATATTAGACCATTGGTAGTGTTAATGGACAATTATGGCCAACCATTATGTGTTTTTATATATTTATAACAAAGGTTATTATAGTAAATTGATAAATTAAGTTAATAAAAATATAATAAAACATGAAACTTTGTTCATCTTCTTCCTTGGCAACCAAAAATAGAAAATAGAGAAAGGGTTTAAACCTTTCTAAGTTTTGGCATACTCCTAGCTTGATTAAGGTACGATTTTAGCATAGTTTTTTTTATGATTTCTGTGTTTTTTTAATCGTTACAGCTCAATCTAGCTAGGCCGTACCTTTAATTTTGAAACTAGTAAAGATTTTGAGAGTTACCATTGTTGACTCCATGTTTTTTGGTGTTTGAAGATGAAATATGAAAGCTTGATGATAGATTTTCATGTTTTGTAAAGTGATTTTTGATGAAAATGCATAATAGGGATTAAATTGTGAAATGTGCAAATTGTGTGGTTGAAATGTGAAAAAAATGAAAGTTTTGGGCTGCTAGGGACCTATATATAATTCGGCCAAGCATGGGTTTTGTTGAATTGTGTGAATTTTGTGTATTTGTGAAATAAAGATTAAATTGTTAAAAGTGTGAAAGTTTAGGAGCTAATGTGCAAATAGGCCTAAATGTATGTTTTGGACTAAATTGAATGAATGGTTGATTAAATAAGTTAATTTTGAATTCATATAGATCAAGAAACAAAGAATTCAGATTTAAATCGGGGAAAAAAAGCAAGGTTATCGAGTAGTCGTCCCAATCTATCAATTTCGAATAGGAGGCAAGTTTGTATGTATTAAGCATTGTAACAATTATGCTTTTAGTGCTTTGATATTGCATAAATTGTATATACGAGACTATAGTTATGTTCGACGACAAATCAACTATTTGTGGCACTTAGTGTGCAATCCAACATAGCTTCGGCTAAATATGGCACTTAGTGTGCGATTTAAGATATCTTCGGCTATGTATGGCACTTAGTGTGTGAGATATCGAGAGTGACACTTAGTGTGTGAAATATCGAATATGGCACTTGTGTGCGAGACATTGAGTATTGACGGCATTTCGTGTTTGTATGAACTAGTTATGGATTGGTATAGGTGTGTACATGTATATTATGAGCTTAAAATTGAAGAAGTTATAAAGCTTGTATATAAGCTTATGATTAAGCAGGTGAAAGGTTTGTTAGTAGTCATAAAGTACATGACAAAATGTTTAGATTGATGAATATTTTATTTATGATTAGTTAAGTTTATATCATATGAGCTTACTAAGCTTATTAGCTTACATTGTGTATTTTTTCGTGTTTTAGAGTGATCTCGAAGCTAGCTCGAAATCAGGGATCATCAGAGACTTCATCGCACTATCGAACATCTATTTTGGTACTTTTGAAGTTATGTATATATGGTATTTGGCATGTATAAGCTTGAGTAATTTTTAGTATGTTTGATAAACATGTGCTTTTAGGCCATTTGAGTTGGCTTTTGATAATGAATTTGTTAATGTATTAAGTTGTGTAAATGTATTTGTTTTGAGTTTAGTAATTGACCCATATTGAGTGAATGAAGTTGATTTGATAATGCATGTTGGAACGGTTTAGCCATATGAATTATATATGCGAATTATGTCTAGTAAAACAAGTTGAGTTATTAGATACTTAAATAGGTAAATGACATTGAATTGAGTACTGTTGAAATGGATATAGTATGATTTTGTATTGGTTGATAACTTTTGGCTACATAATTTTGTCTTGGAATGGTAACAATTGGGTTTGTAGAAAGTATGTGCAAAATGGGTGGCAAAAAGACTTGGTAAAATGGCGCAAAATGGGTGGCAAAAAGGCTTGGTAAAATGGCCTATTTTTGTCCACACGGGCAGAGACACGGGCGTGTCTCAGTCGTGTGTGACACATATTCAAGTTACACGTCTGTGTGTCCCGTGGTGTTGAAATTGAATTGAAGTTAGTATGTTCCACATGGTCTCACACACTGGCGTGTGACTGGCCATGTGGTACAAGTCAGCATAGCCCTTAATTGGCACACGACCTAGCACACGGGCGTGTGACTTGGCCTTGTTGCATAAGTTAGTATACCCTACAGGTTTGGCACGGCCTAGCACACGAGCGTGTGTGGCCACTTCAAAGGGCACATGGGCTAGACACATGGGCGTGTGGTTGGCTATGTGACAGTCCTAAATTGACCCTAGTCGGGAAGTGGTTTCGGGACCACAAAACCTAGTAAAAAATTTTGTAAAATATTAATTTCAGTGTTTTTGTAATGTGAATTACCTATTGTGAAAGTTGGGTGGTCTAATTTAGTTAATTGGATGCTAAATTATTTAGTTGGGATTTGATTGTATAAAGGAAAATTTTAGAAGTCTTTTTCTTAAAGTGGCCAATTGTTAACATGGCTAAAATGTGGGGCTTGCATGTCAAATTGCCCACTTTATTATTGGTGGCCGGCCATGTTGCTAGTTAATAAATAACATATAAATTTTATATTATCAACATGTTAACTAAATGGCTTTTATTTATTTAATAATGATAATATAATAAAGAGAACATGGGTGATAAAAACAAAGTATTCATCTTTGTTTCTTGAAGAACCGAATGTGAAAGAAGTTGAGGGGAGAACATCATTCGGTCATCCTAGTCCTAATTAAGGTAAGAAGTTTTGGTTAATTTTTGAAATATTAGTTAAATCCTAGTAAATTTCTAAGTTCCTTATTGGACCCATGTTAAATTTTTGATATTTGGTGAATGAATATGGGTTTCGTTCATGGTAGATAACAAGGAATGTGGTTGTTGTTCTTGTTAATTTGGATGAATTTTTGGTGGATAGGTGTTTGAATCAAACAAATGATCATGTGTGTACACTAGGTGCTAGTTGAGAAGAATCCGTCACTATATTGGAGGCCATTGCCGAATATGAATTTAGTTATTGTGAGTGATGAATGTGTTTTGAGTTGATGGAATAAAAGAATGCTTAAAGATGTGTTACAACAAATTATATGTTAAGCTAAGGTTGTTAAATTATCAATCTTTCTTCCTAGCCGAATATGTGTTTATAAGGTTGAGTTGTGTTGAATGTTTTAAATAATTTAAATGCAAACTAATGGAAGAATGGAATTTAGCTTTGCCGTACCTGTGTTAAAATGATGGAATTAGTAGGAAATGGGTATGAGCTTGTCAAATTTTTTAAATTAGGACCTTGTGAACTAAATGATATTCGGCAATGGTACTTTTTACATGAGGAATTCAGTGTTAATTGTATTAAATAAGGTTGAGGTAGTTGCCGAATGTGTTTATAATTAAGTAAGGTTAATAATAGAGCAATGAGTGGCTAGTAGAATCTAGTTAGTCTTCTTGTTGTATTCGGCCATGAGTTTGTATAATTGGTTTGTAATAGATTAAATTTGTTTATTCAATCTCAAGAGCTGAGGGAGTCTAATTCGGATAAGAGAAAAAGCTACCTAACCGAATAGTCGATCTGTAATCGTTCGACAACTTCCGAGGTAAGTTCTTAAGTAATTGAGTTTGATTCCTTTGTAAGTTTAAGTTTTAAAACGGGATGAATATGATTATGTATATACGTTAAGGTCAATGACTTTTCTAAATGACGGCATATATGATATTATGTTTTAAATATGTGAATGAGAACTTTACAGAGTAAATTGTATAAATCTGCTAGGGATAGCAGCAGTAGCGTGTTTTGGAAACATTACCATAAATTGTGGGAGTTGAGTTAAAGGCTGAATAAATTATGTAATTAAAGCTTGATGCGTCTAGTTTCGTATAAAACAAATCGTGTAAGTAAAGGGGCTACCGATAATGAGATTTTCAAAGTTGTGTGAGACAGAGTCAGAATGGCTCTGAAATCCCCTGTCCAGTATTTGGAAAATCATTATAAATCGTACAAAAATGATTATAAGATAAAATTATATGCTTAGACTCCTTAATGAGTCTAGTTTCAAACAAAATAAACGAAAACATATTTTGAATTCTGTACAATGAGAAATTAAATTCTTAGTAAAGAGTAGTCAGAGTAGTCAAGCAGTAAAATAGGGGAAACTTTAAGAAAAATCTAGTATTGATTGGCCAAACCAAAAATTCTGAAAATTCTGTGGATAGAGGATATACGAGTCTATTTTCATGGAAAATTAACGGCACATAATTTGGAATTTCGTAGCCCCAGTTACAAATAATTTAACGACTGTTGCTCAGGAAAATAGCTTGTAGAGAATTTGTGGTTATGTTGTAAACATGGATAAAACTTGTTTTAGTTGCTCATAAGCTATTGATTAAACCCATACGTGAATTCTAAATTGTGATATAATAAAATGATATATGAGTGTTAGATGGATCTTTGATATTAAAATTTGTGAAATTGTAAGTTTATAAGTATTCGAATATGAAATGATAGTATGGCATGAAATTGAATTATTCATTGGAAAATGATAGATGTAGATTCAGCCAAGACAAAGTCTATACATGAAAGTATATGTGGTATGTGAAGTATATTTGGATAATTGTGATGTGAATACATGAAAATTTATATTTTGATTTAGGATTTTATGTGATGAATGTGAATGTGCATATATGAGATAAGGCCGAATGGCCAATGTGATGAATGTGAACATGCATATATGTGATAAGGCCGAATGGCCAATGTGATGAATGTGAACATGCATATATGAGATAAGGCCGAATGGCCAATGTGATGAATGTGAACATGCATATATGTGATAAGCAATGTGATGAATGTGAACATGCATATATGTGATAAGGCCGAATGGCCAATGTGATGAATGTGAACATGCATATATGTGATAAGGCCGAATGGCCAATGTGATGAATGTGAACATGCATATATGTGATAAGGCAAAAAGGCCAATGTGATGAACGTGGAAGTGTATATATGTGGTAAAGCCGAATGGCTAATGCGAAATGTGTATGAGATGGATATGAGGTAAAGCCGAATGGCTAATGCGAAACGTGTATGAGATGGATATGTGGTAAAGCCAAATGGCTAATGTGAGAGATGTAGGGGATGTATATATATATTGTGGCCAAATGACAAACAGCGGAAGGTGTGTTTTATTAGATATTTGATGAGGTAACTGAATTACAAATGTGATAGTCGATGTGAATGTTGTAACATGTGAATAAATATGCATGAAACTCTATGATGTAAACCCGGGATTAAAGACCAGATGACCATATGTGGTGACTATGTCTGGGTTAAGACCTGCTGACTTTGTGTGGAGATTTCATCTGAGCTAAAGGTCTCACCGATAATCCGAGTAGAGTTTAAAGCTATAAGACTTTGCAATAAGAATTGCTTATAAATATATTCAATGCGAAAGGTTAAACAGGTATGTACTCCAAGTTTATATGTGAGCTTGATTTGAACTAAATCATAAGGTAGTTATGTGATGCATACGTGAGCAATCTATGAGACTATTCCTATGATTATGTGACATCGGATCAGTGCGAGAGGTTATGTGAAATTATACAATATATCTATGTGACATGAGCTCACTTTTATGTGAAAGTTTATCTACCTATTGTATATGATGAGATGTGCATATTCGGTAAAGGGAAGGTATGCCCGAAGGAAGAGTGAAATAAAAATACGAACAACTATGTTATAATTTGATTATTATCTGTTGACACTGCTTAAAACTTACTAAGCATTGTAATGCTTACTCCGTTTACTTGTTTCCTCTGTTTTATAGATCTCATTTGGAAGCTACAGGCTCGGGGATCATCAGCAACTACTCACACTATCACTATCCACTGCTTGTTACTGTTATGTTTTGAATTATTTTATGGCATGTATAGAATAGACCAGTGGCTGAAGAATATTTTGGTTAATGTATATAAGCCATGCGAAAATGGCATCTTTTGAATGTGTACTTATAGAAGTTTAAATTGTATCCCAGACTGTCTTTAGTATTTATCTAAATGAATGTTCTTAAAAAAATTTACTGTTCTGATATGAGTTTCAAGTCTGGTAATGCCCCTTCACCTATTCTGGCGACGGATACGGGATAGGGGTGTTACAGGCTATGTGACCCAAGTCCATATGTATGCCCTATTTCCACACAGCAAGAGACACGAGCGTGTCTAGAGCCATGTGAGGCACACGGCTTGTTCACACGGGCGTGTGACCCCTGTATGATTGAAATTTTTCTAAGTTTCCAAAAAATTTCATATGTTATCAGTTTAGTCCCAAACTACTTCTAAAGCATGTTTAAGGCCTCATAGGCCCTTATAAGGGACAATGTGATTGTGTTGAATGATTTATGAGAACGAATGCTTTATGTTTGATAAATGTATGCTATATGTGGTGAATTGATCGGTAATACCTCGTAACCCTACTCCAGTTATGGATACGGGTTAGTGATGTTACACTTACCATCATCCTTACTACTATTTTGCGAAGCGAGAAAGGGGTCTTGGGCTATGAAATGAATGCTCTTGTTGATGGACTTTCCATTTCGAAGAGTTGTGATAGAATTCACATATTCTTTTTTGGATTTCTTTGGGGTAAGAAACATGACATTGACTAAAAGGATTAGGTTGAGGGTGAGCAGGAAACTTACCTTTTTTTCTTAAATGCGCAATGAGGTTGTTAACATAAAACCTGTGCTATTTATGTAACACCCCAAACCCGGCCTGAAAGTTTGGCTCGAATCTGGCGTGTCACATTGAAGTGTTTTTCGAAAACCATGTTTCCATTAAAAACCCTTCTTAATAATTAAAAACTTATACCCTTTTTAAACCTTGTTAGAAAACCTCAGCTGAATAACATTCTTAACAACTTTGTAAAAATCCTGGCAACTGCGGAAGCTTAATTTAAAAACAATTGCGGTTATGTGATGTTTTGAACAACAGTAGTTGCTTTGGAAAACCGTGTTCTAATACTAGAAATTATAAG
This sequence comes from Gossypium hirsutum, assembly GCF_007990345.1. Taxonomy (NCBI): domain Eukaryota; kingdom Viridiplantae; phylum Streptophyta; class Magnoliopsida; order Malvales; family Malvaceae; genus Gossypium; species Gossypium hirsutum. Next base: position 30,402,839 of record NC_053426.1, on the reverse strand, counting down.
AACAATAAATAAAATTCCAAATTTGAAATCCAAAAAAACTGCAACGGCTTTACTACAACCCACATAAAACATTTAAAAGTAATAATCAAAATTGTAACATAAACAGTGTGTGGCTTCCTCCGAGCCCCTCGCAGTCCCGATCCGTCTAAGGCTGGAAATTACCTGAAAAGTTAATAAAGTGGGTGAGTTTACGAAAACTCAGTGTGAAATCCCCTACTATAAAAGGAACAGCCAGTCATATAAAAGAACTAAAAGTCTGGCCCCAGCCTTACTTACAGTTTCAATACCAATTGGGCCTTAGTCCATTATAACAGACAGTACTAGATGGGCTTTAACCCATTAAAAAATAAGAAACATTATCAGAACTAGAATCAGAATCAGAATCAGAATTAGAATTAGGTGACAGAATCAGAATCAGAATCAGGTAACAGAATCCAAATCAGAATCAATATCAAGTAACAGAATCTAAAATCAGAATGTGAATGCAATCCCAACCCAAACCAGCCTATAACCAACCGCTACACTCCACCCGTACCAGCCCTACACTCCATGTGGGGAATAGCTCAACCCACCCAGCCCTACACTCCACAGTTGCAACATCGCTGCTCAGTTATCAGATATTGTGACAGAGTCACCAGATATAGATATTGTGGCAGAGCCACCAGAACAGATATTTGTGGCATAGCCACCAGAAACAGATAATGTAGCAAAGCCACTTAACAGAATACGTGGCACAAGGCCATCGATAATTGCATTATGTTAGGCACATAGGCATCAACTAGAGTAACATAACCAGCACACAGCCCTAGGTAAATGTGATCGACACAGAGTCGTCAATAACCATATATTGGCACATAGCCTTAGGCAAATACGTTTGGCACACAGCCATAATCAGGTTGGCACAGAGCTATATGTAGGTTGACACGAAGCCATAATCAGCAGGATTTAAGCCATCGGTAGCTGTATCATGTTAGGCACATAGCCATCAGCGACGGTAATATAGTCGGCACACAGCCTCGGGTAAATATGATCGGCACTCAGCCATTGATCGGTCCACAGTCGTCTTGGGCGACCCGTGCGACCTTATAAAATTAGTACGAATATACGGCTCTTCAGCCTTCGGTGGATCCACAGTCGTCAAGCAACCATGCGATCCTAACAGATCGGATCTTCCTCCGTACAAAATCCCGACCCATGCAACATGTCATGTATGCAGAATGTCATGCCCATATTTGAATCAAACAATCACAGTCAAGTCATTCATATACCAACATATATTCACAATCAAATTCGTCAACCACACAGTCCAAGTTAGTCACTTGGCCACAAGGGCAAAACAGTCATTTCACAGCTTAGGGGCAAATTGGTAATTTTACCCCACAAGGTATCTCGATAATTCCACCCTACATGGGTATTTTAGTAATTCTACCCTATAGGGGTATTTCGGTAATTCTACCCTACAGGGGTGTTGCGATACTTCTACCCTACAGGGTTATTTCAGTAATTCTACCCTACAGGGGTATTTCGGTAATTCTACCCTACAAGGGTATTCCGGTAATTCTACCCTACAGGGGTATTGCGATAATTCTACCCTACAGGGGTATTGCGGTAATTCTACCCTACAGGGGTATTTCAGTAATTCTACCCTACAGGGGTATTTCAGTATTTCTACCCTACAAGGGTATTTCGGTAATTTTGTAAATCGAGGGTAAAATTGTAATTCTGTAAATCAAGGGTACTTTGGTAATTTTACAAGTCGAGGGTATTTCAATAATTTTACAGGTCGAGGGTATTTCAATAATTTCACAAATCAGGGATATTTTGGTAATTTTACAAACTAGGGGTATTTGAAAATTTTACAAACCAGGGGTATTTTGGTAATTTTACAAACCAGGGGTATTTTGGTGATTTTATAAACAAAGGGTATTTTAGTAATTTTACAAACCAAGGGTATTTTGGTAATTTTGTAAACCAAGGGTATTTTGGTAATTTTACAAACCAAGGGTATTTTGGTGATTTTATAAACCAAGGGTATTCTAGTAATTTTACAAATCAGGGGTATTTTGTTAATTTGGTAAACTAAAGTATTCTGAACAGGGATAACAATACGAATGGGCCTAAAGCCCTTTCTCGGCCCAAATGGGCCCACACGCTCGTGTGGCCCTTTTAGCCCAAATCCAGCCACAGATATGAGATTCACCTAGCCTAGTCCAATATTTACTACACAATCAAACAACTTATCCAATTGGCCCGTAGGCCCATTGGTCCCAAATGGCCCCTTTCGGCCCATCGCAGCGCAAAGTAGCCATCCAACAACAAGAGTAGTGATAAATACACACCTGATTGGAGACTGGAGTTAATCCACGCTCCGAGCACTCTTAGCCGACGCCCAACCCAAACGAGCACGCCATAAAGCGAAAGGGATCAGCCAAGAAAGGTACCTTACTCTCCTCATGGTTCTCTCTATTTAAAGCCAGCTTCGCATCCACTCTTATGTTAGCTTCTCGATGTGGGATCCCTCCATCATCAGAGTTTAAATTCAACACCAACTCTTGCCGCCCCCTGTTAGCAAAATAAATGCTCTTTGCTTGCCATGGGATTCGAACCCATGCCTCCCCTTAAATCCTCCACACGCTACTTGCCACTAAGCCACAAGGCTTTTTGTGTCACAGTTTCTCCAACAATATTCTTAAGGCCTACCTACTACACCCAGGGTTGATTCACCTTAAACCAAAATTTTTGCTAGAGTCCAGGTTTGAACCCAGGACGTCTCCAACACTTCTCAGCACACTTAACCACTAAAACAAGCCTTCATTAATGAAATTTTCACGCACAACAGAATATTATAAGCTGCCTTCAACCGCTCCCATGCTCAAGGCCCAAAACTTCTAGGCCCAAATTCAGGGTGTTACAATTTATTTCATTGATATCTTTTGAAGTTTGATTGTTGACATTTGTTTGTGTCTGCATGAATTCTTACAATATCTCCTCTAAACTTTTAACAAGTGAAGATGGTTGGGTCAGAGTGTTGGGAAGTTTTGGAAGTTGGGGGAAGCAAGCACGATTATTATCCTGCCAACTAAAGTTAGGGTGGTTTCTCCATTGAGGGTTGTAAGTGCTTGATTATTGAGATTGAAAGGGTTTTTTTTAATGTTTCCACAACATTTGCTTTGTCATGCAACATTTCTTTGAAAACTGAAATGTTTAGGCATTCCACAGTATAATCTCCCATGATTTCAGAAATACCAAAAATTTCTTCAGTTTTTGCTAGTTTAAATTCTTGTATTTTTCTAAGCTCCATGGCTTCAACCTTTCTAGTTAAACTAGCCATCCTAGCTCTTTGATCACCTTCTTGACTAAGGTAATATTTTCCTTTATTATTAGTAAGATTTGATCTAATGGAACCTTCAGAAAGGTTAACTATGTGCCAAGATTGTGAATTTTCTGCCAAATGATCTAGGTAGTCAAAGGCCTCTTTAGGTTATTTATCAAGGAACTTTCCATTACACATTGTCTCAACAAATTGTTTAGTTTTAGGAGTTAAACCTTCATAAAATAAACTTAAAGTCTGCCAATTTTCAAAACCATGATGTGGGTAAGAACTTAACAAATCTTTCAAACTTTCCCAACATTGGAAAAATCTTTATTTGAATTTTAAAAGAAATTTTGAATCTATCTTTTAAAAACATTGGTCTTTTGTGTTGGAAAAAATTTATTTACAAATTCAATTTTCATTTTTTGCCAAGTACCAATTGATCTTAGTTTTAAATTGTTAAACCAAATTTTCGCCTTATCTTTCAAAGAGAAAGGAAAAAAAATGAGTTTATCAATTTCGTTAGCAAAAGGTGGATCATTAAAGGTGGCACATACTTCATGTAACCCCCTAAACCTGACCTAGACGTTATGGTCGAATCTCGAAGATCACATTGACCATGACAATGGCGCAGTAAAGACATTTAGAAGTTTTTTGACCATGACAATGGCGCAATAAAAACATATAGAAGTTTTTCTCTTTTAAAAATCGCCTTCACAATCTTGTTTGAAGTAAAACTATAATTTAGTTGATATCGTTTAATTTTAGAAAAACTCAAGTATTGAGAGTGTATTAGGAAAAAGTCATAATTTAATTAAAATATCACAGCAAACAAGTTTCTGTATCTGAAACTCATTTGTCGTTTTGAAAGCATAGATTAACATACATCTCGTAAACTATTACTTTCGTAGTTTCGTGAATAGATTGTGTCGTGTAATGGAAACTCAGTATTGAATTTTTGAAAAGATTGTTACTAATCTTTTTATTATTTTATATAAAATCCATACTAAGTTGTTATTTTCGTAAATCCTTTATATGATAGTTTTTAAAACATAAACCATGCAGAAAAATCCCAATCCAAAATCCAAAGTAAAAAAAAAAACTAAACTCCAACTCCACAGTAACAAAACAAATCCTAGAATATAAAATACCAATAAATATAATTTTTTTGAAAAATGACAGTGAGCACCTACGTAGCCGAGCCGATCCTAACTCGATTATTTGAAAAATCAAAATTTAAAGGGGTGAGCTTAAAAAGCCTAGTGTGGGTTACCAATAATAACAATAACATAATTTAACTCATAACAACTTCAATTTAAGCAGATCATAACATGTAAAATATTCATTCACAGAATTAGATATGGCAGACTGCACAATGATGATGTCAATGCAACAATTTTCAGAAAACAGTCAAATTTTTAGAAGACAGATTATACCCAACTCCGTTACGCACCATAAAGAGTTCCCCAAAACGCATCCATCCTATAACACACCAATAATGTGGACTAGCCACCAGATAGTGCAATTAAGCTGCCAGAAATAGAATAATGTGGTAGAACCATTAGATATTGAAGATTTACTGTCAGATGCAGAATATTGTGGACAAACCACCAGATAATATAGATTTACTGTCACATACTTTCTCCGTACATATTTTCCCAACCCCATGTATGGAGTACGAACAAATTTTTAATAGGACTGCTTTACATGCGAATTAGAATATCAGAATATGGCATGCTTAACATGCAGATCAGATCTCATATAAATTTTGTCACAATGGCATGCTTAACATGCAAGTCAAATAAAAAATATGGCATGCTTAACATGCGAAGTAGAAGATCAGAATAGTAACATATTTTCATGCGAATTACAACATCGATAATCATATTTTCACATCATTTGCACATACATAATCCAATAGCCTTAAATCACATGTCATGTGTAACAAAAATCACTTAACTACATATTTTATAAAAATCATCAAATCACAATCATTATCCTAAATCTGAAGTTTCGGGAACTTACTTGGTATCCTCTTTTATTGAATTTTAAATCAATCTTTAAGAACACTTTTGTGTTCACCCAATCATTCATTATTCAAAGAATAATATTAACAATAATATTTTATTACTTATTAAATTATTTTTATCAATATTATCGTCAACCATCATTATTAAAAGTAAATCCCTACGCCTTGTAAATTTGATTGCACAAATCTTGATTCCACTTCGAAAAGGGAGAGTTTGATTCTCGAGTCACTACGGTTTCAACCAAATTATCATCTTAGTATGGATTTAATAAATAAATAAACAACCCTTAATTAAAAAATATTATGATTCGATGAGAGTTACGCAATTGATCGTCAAATCGCAAACTTCTACAAATGGAATACGATTCCAGGATTTTTGAATTGCACTTCATGAAGGTACGGTAAACAAAGTGTTGGTAACATCCTAATTGAAATAATAGTATGAAAGAAAGTCATGAATCAGAGGATCTTCCTTACTTATGTAATGACGGAGGAAAAAGAGTCAACAATATTTCTTTAAAAGAAGATTAAAGTGGGGGATTCGACACTAAAACGCACAAAATAATGAGTTAGAAAGATAAGATAAGAAGTGATATTTGTAACGCCCCAAAATTCAAGTATTTATTTTTGTGTGTTGTATTACATAAATGTATGCTTGCCTTAGTGGTTGAGTGTCCTCAGGAGTGTGGGAGAGGTCCTGAGTTCAATACTTGGCTTGTGTAAAATTTTTAATTTTGGTTTGAATGAACCCTGTCTTCTGTTAGTGAGCTCTTTAAATAAATCTGGGAGGGATGTGTCATAAAACGCCTGCTAGCCAATTGGTAAGTGGCGTGTTGGGATGCCTAAAGGTCTTGAGTTCAAGCCCTTCTGTCCACTAAGGAGTTCTATTTTGCTGTTCGTGAAAGGTAGAAAGTTGGGATTGATTGAAACTCTGATGATGGAGTGGTTGAGTGGGGAGTGAATAGCCGAATTTGAGGAGAGAATCATGGGATTGGATAAAGGAGTTATCGGTTGAGTGATATGGGGAGGATTTGGAGGAGAAAAATAAGGAATTTGAAAAGAGTGGAGTTGTAGTGCCGAAATGGGATGCTTCTCAACCTTTCGGTTGAATTAGGGTACTTAGACATTGGTATTTCGACTGATATGGGCTTAGGCCTAGACTGTTCAACAATGTATGTTTAATTGTTTGATAAATTTGGATTACACACTAAGTTTTCATAAACTCACCTTTTCTGTCTATCTGTGCAGGTAATTGTATGTCGGTGCTGCGAGGAACTCGAAGATGGCCATACCACTATTTATGTTTCGTTTTGGATTTTTGGTAAAAGTAGTTTTGTTTGGGTAAATTTTATGTAATAAGGTCGCTTTAAGTTTTTATTTTTATTTGGGGATTTATTTAAATTGACTTATATCTGATAGCAGTAGGACACGAGATTGTCAAAAAGTAAATGATTTTCAAGTACCAAGCTACATAATTTGTTTTAAAAGCTTTCGCAACGAATAATGTTTTCAAAGTGTAATAATGATTTAGTATGGGTCATGTTTTGCTAATCAAACTGACAAATTAACAAATGGACAAGTAAGTTAACTTCTCTTAAAAAACACATCGATGTTTTAACACAAATGGACTTTTCCAGTAAAACTATGCTTTTCAAAACTCACTCCAATGTGACATCATAGATTCAGCCATAATGTCCAGGCGAGATTTAGGGTGTTACATTTAGTGGTATCAGAGCCAGGTTGCAGAACTCGACTTTGGATTTGGGTCTTTCCTAAAAACATAAATTTTAAAGGAATTGTTTCAAATGGTGGAAAAATATTTTGAGGTGTTGTTTTTGAATGTGTGGTCTACCGAGTCTCCGGCACCGATTCTGTAAGTTCTCTAAAACTACCATCGATTTAATTGAAATACTGAGATTACCGTAGATAATAGACTATACTGAAACCTTTATTAGGGTAACCTAAATCTGTTGTCAGACTACGAACTGCGAAAACAAACAACTTTGCATTATTGATGCTATTTTTCATAAAGCATCTGTTAATAAACATTGGAACTGTAAACTGACGCATAAAACTATTAATATAGATAATACAAAAATTGATAATGAGTACCAGAGGTACTCGTGGAAGGGGTACTAGAGGCTGCGGCAAAAATCGTGGAGGTGCTCGAGCTGGGTCTTTGGCATCGGGCCATATGCCTAACGTTGAGACAAGAAGGCACCGACTTCACCTATGACTGAGACTAGGTCACACGATCGGGTGGCTAGGGATGACCCACTGTCCCAAGCTATGCTGCGAACTCTGGAAAGGGTTGCTAGGCCCAATACTAGTACTGTGGACTGTGAGTCGGTAATGAAACGACTCAGGTCTAATAGGGCTGAGATCTTTAGGGGTATCGCTGGAGTTGCCCCTAATTTAGCTGAATATTGGATAGAGGCCATAGAGAGGATCATGGATGACCTTCACTGCACTCTAGAGCAGAAACTAAAAGGTACAGTGTCGTTGTTGAGAGATAAAGTCTATTAGTGGTGACTTACTGTGAAAGAGGGTACTTAGCTTGATCGATTGACTTAGGAGTTTTTCAAGAATGCATTCTAAGGGAAATATGTAGGCACTAGTTATATGGATGCCCGTAGGAGGGAGTTTCTGAATCTGACCCGAGGGGATAAGTCCGTTGCTGAATATGAGGCAAAAGTTTTACGATTGAGCCGCTATGCGCGAGGCATGGTGCAACTGAGTATGAGCATTGCGTGCATTTTGAGGATGGCCTCAGGGATGGTCTACGAGTTTTGATAGCTCCACGGAGGGAGTGAGATTTTGTCGTGTTAGTGGAAAAGGCAGAGATCGCCGAGTATGTGAAACGCGTTGAGCGCCAGAATCGTGAGTTGGACAGGGGAAAGAACAAGAGGGTTTGGGAGCACTCAAGTTCAGCTTTGAGGCCTAAGAAAAACGCTAGAGTTTATGGGCCGATCAGGGTTGGCCCCCTGTTTCTACTTTTGGGTTGCAGCTTTGTACTGTCTATGGGAAACGCCATCAGGACGAGTGCTGGATTTGGATAGGGGCTTGTTTGAGGTGTGGATGTATGGAGCACCATATTAGGGATTGACCACAGAGGCCCGATCAGATGCAAGCTACTGGTAGGGGTACTGTTCAACCGCAGAGATGTTTTTAGTAGCCACCGAAAGGTCGTGGTCAGGCTAGAGGTGGTAATGGTATGGGTCGTGGTTGTGGAGAACCAGGCAGGGGTGCTGGTTATACTGAGCATAGACAGCCGGCACTGTTTATGCTACACGTCACCAAGAGGACGGAGACGCCCCAGATGTTATTATGGGTATGTTCCTTGTTCATCATGTACCTTACACTGCATTGATTGAAGTTAGGTCTATGCACTCTTATATAGCATGCACTATGTCTGAGACTTTGGGTGTGATGTATGAGAACACTACGAGCGAGGTTACTGTGTTAAGTCCATTAGGGCAGTTTGTGAGAGTAAATAAACTGCTTAAGGAGGTACCTTTAGAGGTGCAAGGAAGGACCTTTTTGGTTGATCTTATGGAACTCCCTTTTGGAGAATTTGACTTGATACTGGGTATGGATTGGCTAGTTAAGCAACAAGCGAATTTGGATTGTGTTGCTAAGCAGGTAGTACTAAAAGCTACGGAGGGTGAGGAGGAAGTTGTGATTGGAGAGCATCAGAATTATCTCTCAAATGTGATTTCTGCACTTAGAGCTGAGAAGTTGGTTCATAAGGTTTGCGAGGCATATCTAGCCTATGTCAGTGCTTCTGGTTCTAAGGTTTCATCTGTGAAAGATATTAGAACAGTTAAGGATTTTTCGGATGTTTTCCTAATAAGTTACCGGGGTTACCTCCTAACCGTGAAGTTGAGTTTGGGATAGAGCTCTTGCCTGGTACGGCTCCAGTGTCTATTGCCTCTTATAGAATGGCACCGAAAGAGCTTGTACAGCTTAAGGCTCAAATTCAAGAGTTATTGGATCGAGGGTTCATCCGCCCTAGTGTGTCTCTGTGGGGAGCATCGATTTTATTTGTGAAGAAGAAGGATGGAATTATGCGACTGTGCATCGACTATCGGCAACTGAATAAATTGTCTATCAAGAACAAGTATCCCTTACTGAGGATAGAAGATCTATTTGATTAGTTTCGAGGAGCTTCAGTTTTCTCTAAGATTGATCTCCGATCGGGGTACCATCAACTGAGGGTCAAGGAAACAAATGTTTACAAGACAACATTTAGGACTCGTTATGGTCATTACGAGTTCCTAGTGATGTCATTTGGACTAACGAACGTACTAGTAGCTTTTATGGATTTGATGAACCGAGTGTTCCAGCCCTATCTGGATCGGTTCGTAGTGGTGTTTATAGATGAAATTTTGGTGTATTCGAGGACTGAGGAGGAACACGATGCATATCTTTAGGTTGTTCTGCAAATTTTGAGGGAGAAGTAATTGTATGCTAAATTCAGCATGTGTAAATTCTGGCTATGTGAGGTAAATTTTTTAGGTCACGTGGTATCGGCTGAGGAGATTAGGATTGATCCTCGAGAAATTGAAGCTATTCTAGATTAGAAACAACCCAAGTTAGTGTCTGAGATTCAAAGTTTTCTGGGTCTGGCAGGGTATTATAGACGATTTGTGGAGGGGTTTTCGTTGATTGCTGCACCTCTGACTAAGTTGTTGCATAAAGGGGCACCGTTTAACTAGACTTACAAGCAGCAGGAAGGTTTTGAGAAACTTAAGAAAGTTCTGACTGAGGCTGCTGTCTTAATATAGCCAGAATCTGTAAAGGAATTCACTGTCAATAGCGATGCATCATATGTTGGCTTAGGATGTGTACTGATGCAAGAGGGTAAGTTAGTGGTGTATGCGTCTCGTCAGCTTAAGATGCATGAAGCGAACTACCCAACACATGAATTGGAGTTGGCTGCGGTGGTTTTCGCACTGAAGATTTGGAGGCATTACTTATATGGTGAGAAGTATATCATTTACACGGATCACAAGAGCCTTAAGTATCTCCTCACTCAGAAAGAGTTAAACCTTAGGCAGCGTAGATGGATAGAGCTGCTTAAGGATTATGACTGTTCGATTGAATGTCACCCTGGTAAGGCTAATGTGGTAGCTGATGCATAAGCCGCAGGGCTATTGCTGATTTGAGGGCGATGTTTGCTTGTCTCAGCTTATTCGATGATGGTAGTTTATTAGTCGAACTTCAAGTTAAACCGAGGTGGATTGAATAAATTAAAGGTAAGCAGTTGGAGGATGAGTCACTGGGTTCTCTTTTCTGACAGATAAAGAATGGGGAAACTTCAGATTTTAGGCTGGATAGCAAAAGGGTACTTTATTTTCGTTGGAGAGTCTATGTACTAGAAGATACTGATTTGAGGTAATCTATACTGCAAGAGGCACATAGTAGTCCTTACACCATGCATCCTGGCAGGAATAAGATGTACCGAGACCTTCGGGAGTTATATTGGTGGCCAGGACTTAAGCATGAAGTTACTAATTTTGTGAGTAAATGTCTGACTTGTCAGCAGGTTAAGGCAGAGCATCAGGGTTGCTTCAGCCAGTTAAGATTCCGCTTTGGAAGTGGGAGAGAGTAACTATGGACTTTGCTAGTGGGCTACCCCTAATGCCTTCTAGGAAGGATTCAGTGTGGGTCATCGTGGATAGGTTGACCAAGCCTGCCCATTTTATACCTGTATGTACTGATTACTCGTTGCAGAAGTTGGCTAAGCTGTATGTGTCTGAAATTGTGAGACTGCATGGGGTACCAGTTTCTATCATATCCGATAGAGATCCTCGCTTCACATCTCGATTTTGGAAGAAGTTACACAAGGCATTGGGTACAAGGTTGGACTTCAGTACTGCGTTCCATCCACAGACAGACGGTCAGTCATAGAGGGTGATCCAGATACTGGAAGACATGTTAAGGAGTTGTGTGATTGACTTCAGAGGCAGTTGGGAGGATTATTTACCTTTGGTAGAGTTTGCATACAACAATAGCTACCAGTCTAGCATACGTATGGCACCTTACGAGGCATTATATGGTCGTAAGTGTTGTACTCCTACTTGTTGGACTAAGTTGGGTGAGCGGCATGTTCTTGGCCCTAAGTTGATTTCTAGTATCGAGGATAAAGTGAGGTTGATTCAGGATCGACTGAAGGCAACGTCTGATAGGCATAAGTCATATGTGGATTTAAAGCGTAAGGAGATTGAGTATTCGGTGGGGGACTTGGTGTTTCTTAAGGTCTCGCCATGGAAGAAAGTACTGAGGCTTGGTCGAAAGGGCAAGCTAAGCCCTAGGTTCATTGGGTCATACCATATTTTGAAGCGCGTGGGCCTTGTTGCCTATCAACTGGAGTTACCTCCAGAGTTGGACCGAATTCATAATATGTTCCACGTCTCTATGTTGAGGCGATATCACTCTAATCCTACGCACATCATCTCGACTAAGAAGATTGAGGTTAGACCAGATTTGACCTTTGGAGAAGAGCCGGTTCAGATTTTAGACTGTGATATAAAAGTTCTGAGGAGAAAGTCGGTTCCATTGGTTAAGGTGCTATGGTGTAGTGATAGTTCTGAGGAAGCCAGGTGGGTACCCGAGGAGGCGATGCATAGCAATGCCCCCATCTGTTTTGACCAGGTAAATTTCGTGGCCGAAATTTTCTTTTAGGGGGTAGAGTTGTAATGCCCCAAAATTTAGGTATTTATTTTTGTGTGTTGTGTTGCATAAATGTATGCTTGCTTCAGTGGTTGAGTGTCCTGAGGAGTATGGGAGAGGTCCTAAGTTCAAGTCTTGGATTGTGTAAAATTTTTAATTTTGGCTTGAATGAACCCTGTCTTCTGTTAGTGATCTCTTTAAATAAATGTGGGAATGATGTGTCATAAAAAGCTTGCTAGCCAATTGGTAAGTGGCGTGTTGGGATGCTTAAGGGTCTTGAGTTTGAGCCCTTCTGTGCACTAAGGAGTTCTATTTTGCTGCTCGTGCAAGGTAGGAAGTTGGGATTGATTGAAACTCTAATGATGTAGCAGTTGAGTGGGGAGTGAATAGCCGAATTTGAGGAGAGAATCGTGGGATTGGATAAGGGAGTTGTCAGTTGAGTGATATGGGGAGGATTTGGAGGAGAAAAATAAGGCATTTGAAAAGAGTGGAGTTGTAGTGCCGAAATGGGATGCTTCTCAACCTTTTGGTTGAATTGGGATACCTAGCCATTCGGCCATACTTTTACTCCTAGTGCCGAAAGTGTGTGATCTAGTTGCTCTCATTTTAGATAGTAATTTTTTCCTCTGTTGCATCTTCATTTTCTTTCTACTCGTTTGCTTAGTGGTTGCTTGGTAGTCGAATGTACTTGTGACAGTACGGGTATTCTTCAAACTAGCCTATTGTGGTTTGCTCTCCAACTAGCATTGAGTAGTCGACTCCCTCTTCTCCCTTACTCTTTTTCCCTAACTTTTTACACCTTTACCGAACCATCACACTCTCCCTCTCAATCGGTTACCAACTTTTAGTTTCTCCTTGGGTCATTAGCCGAATATTTCCTTCCTCTTCTTCTACCTCCTTAGCCTTACTGAGTCTTTGCTAACTCTTATTCTTTTGGTTCTGAGCTGGTACCATTCTCCTCATTGTTAGCTATATACCTCTTCTCTTAAAGTCGAATCTCTTTGCATCTCTCACTACCCCATTTGTGTTCGGCTTTCGTAGTGGATCCTTGATCTATCAATTATGGGTTAGGTGCAAAGTTCCTTTTCTCTACTATATCACTTTGTTTCTCTTCGTCCCTCTTTCGTATGGGCTGGAATAACCTTTGCTTAATAACTCTTCTTTTTGACGGTTTCTTCTAGGGAGTGAGATTGTTTCATCTTTTGCCTCAGAATTTAGGGGTGCTTTGGGTGTTGGTCGAATACTGTTGTCCCTCACCCTTAGTCTAAACTTTTGGTAAGATAATATACACTTGGTTAATGGATTGTGTGTATGGTAATAGTTTTATGAGTGATGTTTGGGATACAGTAGTCTCTAAGAATTGGGAGCGATTATTTGCAACGGTGCTTGGGTGATAAAAGAAGGTGGGTGAGAGGTAAAGTTGTAAACAAGTGTTGGTTAGGGTTCCTTGTAGTTTGTTTGACAAGTGTCTAACCGAAGTTCTGATTATGATAGGTTTCGAACTTGTGGGTCAACAAGCGCATTTTCGCAACAGGTGTGTAATCACATTGTTTCATTCGTTATTTGGCAAAAGTCAAAAAACTGTTACCATCGATGCCACACAAGTGCTCGCATGCTCGTGATTGCAGAGACCACATGAGCGATCTCGTGGGTTTTGGGCTACGTTGGGCCAAAATGGGTTGTGTGGGCCCCACACCGGTAAACCGCTCAGATGTGTAAAGATTATTGGGCCAGCTGTGTTGTCTACACGGCCAAGGCTATTTTTTGGGCTTATTGGGCCATAGATGTGTGTGGGCCCACATGGGCCGTATTGTGGGCTTGGGCCCATTTTTGCAGTTAAATTGTTAAGGTTGCACGGGTCACACGAGACGACTGTGAACCTACTATTGGGTCGGTAAATACACCTAGACCCTAATTTATATTATGATTGTTATACCCCTATGCGGTAAATGGCGAAAATACCCCTATATGATATATGAATGTTTGAGCATGCCATCTTATTTATATATGTACATTTATATTATGTTGCATTACATGGGGTGGGACATATGATATTGGAGGAAGTGTACTGAAAGGCCATAAGCCTATTACTAGCAGCTCTGCAGCAAATACTGTTAGTGACGCAACCGATACTATATTTTAGAGTGTAGGGATGAGTGGGTCAGTTTTATCCCCACGTGGAGTGTAGGGCTGGACGGAGTGGAGTGTAGAGGATGGATGGGTAGGATCTTTGTATGCATTTCTGATACTGTATTGAAGTGGGCTAAGGCCCACACTAATACTGTTACTGTATTGAGCTAAGGCCACACTGGTATTGTACCTGATATGGGCTTAGGCCTAGACTGTTCAACATTGTATGTTTGACTGTTTGATAAATTTGGATTACACACTGAGTTTTCATAAACTCACCTTGTCTGCCTATCTGTTTAGGTAATCCTTAGGCGGGTCGGTGCTGCGAGGGACTCCGAGATGGCCACACCACTGTTTATGTTTCGTTTTGGATTTTTGGTAAAAGTAGTTTTATTTGGGTAAATTTTATTTAATAAGGCCATTTTAAGTTTTTATTTTTATTTGGGGATTTATTTAATTTGACCTATACCTGTTAGTAGTAGGACACGGGTTTTCTAAAAAGTAAATGATTTTCAACTACCAAGCTACACAACTTGTTTTAAAAGCGTCCGCAACGAACAATGTTTTTAAAGCGTTATAACGATTTAGTATGGGTCATGTTTTTCTAATCAAATCGATAAATTAACAAATGAAGAAGTTAACTTCTCTTAAAGAATACATACGAGGCTTTAACACAAATGGACTTTTCCATTAAAACTACGCTTTTCAAAACTCACTCCAATGTGGCATCATAGATTCGGCCATATCGTCTAGGTCAGGCTTGGGGTGTTACAAAATTTTAATAAATAAAAAGCATAATTGAGGGATTACAAAGATGAGTTTCAAAAGAGAAGAATAAAAGGAGAAAATTGGAGAACTTTTGTGGTGGCCGATGGCGGTGCAACAATGACGGCGGCGACGAAGGAGAAGTGGTGGGGTGGTGGAGGTGCAATGGCCTTGTATGGTGGCTGAATGGAAGAGAAATGAGAAAAACAAGACTTATAAGGTGGTAAAAAGGAAGAAAAGAATAGAAGAATGGAAAAGCAAAGTGGTGGTGCAGCTAAAGGAGAAGAGGAGAGAAAAATGGGAGAAAATAAAAATGAAATAGGGAGTGGAGTGTCTAGGTTCAATGGTCAGCCAAGGTAAGGCAAGGAAGAGGTTTTGGCAAGTTTAGGGGATAATGGCACCAAAAGTGTATCATGGGAGCGAAAAGGGGAGAACTTTGGAAAGTTGACCTTGTAATCAAGAAAATAATCTTCCTTTGTATGGCAATATGTGTTGGATGGCAAGAGTGTTAACACTAGCTCAAAATTGTGAAAAATAAAATTAATTAAAAGATTTTATTTTGAGAGCTTGAACTTGGAACATTATGGAAACAAATAACAGACTTAACCAGTAGACCATTAATTCCCTTGTGAAATAAACTAGCGTACATAAATAAATAAAATCTAGGGTGTGACACTTCATCAAAATCTTTAATATGTAAGTAAGGACTTTCAAACTCTAAGCCATGAAAATTAGGAACCAAAGTTTTACCGATACGCCCTGTGGCACAGCGAAAAAATTATTCCGGCAATCATCAACCACGGATCCATGTACGAGGAACAAATCAGGTTGAAAATATACCTTTCAAACTGGAAAAATAGCGTGTAATTTTGTTGGTTGAAATCCTTTTGCATGATGTTACTCCAAGATAAAACAAAAGTGTCTCAGCCTCTACATAGCCCACCCAGGCAACCACGAACACAAAAACTCTTTGAACAATTTTAGAGAGAATTCAAAGACGGGGTGCTAGACCTTTTGAGTTATGTGTTTTTCTTTTGGTAAGCCTAATACATCAGATGTAACAGCCTGTTTTTAGTCAAATCAGAACAGTAGTTTCGGGACCACAAATCTGAAGTCAAAATATTTATTTTATTATTTTAATAAGGTCTACAGCATGAGAGATTATTGTGTGAAAGTTTCGTAAAGAAATTTTACCGTTTATATGCTTAATTCGGTAAAAAGGACTAAATCGCGTAAAGTGAAAAAGTGTTGTTCTATTAGCTAAAGGTATTAAATAGCTATAGAACCTTAAATTTTAGGTCCTTAAGTGGTAAATAGACCATTAATATGTAGTGGATGATAGTGGCATGGCATTTGGTGTAATTATTAAATATTTTCAAGGTTAAATAAGTAAATTAATTATTAATGGTTAATTAAATTAAAACAAAACCAAAATTAAGCTTGATTATCATCTATCTTTGGCTGAATATTGAAGAAGAAGACAACTTTTTGTTCATTTTAGGGTTCGGTCAATTGGGAGCTTAATTGATCAATAAAAGAGGAATTCAGACTTAGATTGGGAAAAAAGAAAAGTAATTGAACAACCGGTCCGTTCTGTTATTTTCGTATACGAGGTAAGTTCGTATAATTGAACTTCAATGTGTATCTATTTATTTGATGGATGAAATTGAGATAGTATTTATTGTAATAGATAAATGTGGAGATATTAAATTTAATGTACAATTAAAGTAAACGAGATGCTGAATAAGACCATAGCTGGGCTATGGCAAATCGGATAATAAGACCATAATCAGGTTACGTGGAAACCCTTTCAGGGAAAAACTACGGGCAGAGGAGAAGAAAATTCACTATGTTGAAAAATTTGAATCAAATACAAGACGAATAGACTATGTCTATTTATAGCCTTGCAAAGCCATATTCTAGTAGGATTGAAACACCTTATCCTAATCAATATAAAATAGATGGAGTTTAATAAGGTTTAAAAACCTTATTCTAAAATAAAATAAAAGAAGTCTAGTTCTATATGGATTTTACTTTTATTTTATTTTTCATCGTATTTTATTTAAATAAGAATTTGGGTCACTTAACTCTAACAATCTCCACCTTGACAAAAATTCTCAATGAACAAGTTCTTCATCGCGAACTTTCAATAAACAAGTTCTCCACCTCTTCCATAAAACCCCTTAAGGGTTTAACTTCAACAATGAACACCAACCAAGTCTATGCAATGCTCAAACTTGGTTATAAGAAGTGACTTAGTCATCACATCTGCAGGATTTTCATGAGTACTAATTTTGCTCACAACAATATCACCACGAGCAATAAAATCACGAACAAAATGATACCGAATATCAATGTGTTTTGTTCTCTCAAGAAACATTTGATCTTTTGTAAGAAAGATGGCACTCTGACTGTCACAAAATACTGTGCTGATTTGAAGGTCTTCATTGAGTTCACTAAATAGTCCCTTCAACCAAATAGCTTCTTTACAAGCCGCAGTAATGGCCATGTACTCAGCTTCAGTGGTAGACAAAGCGACTGTAGTTTGCAAAGTGGCTTTCCAACTAATTGCACAACCTCCGATTGTAAAGACGTAACCTATGAGAGATCTTCTTCTATCAAGGTCTCCAGCAAAATCAACATCAACATACCCTATAACTCCATCTTTAGTTCTTCCAAACTGTAAGCAAACATCAGTATTGCCTCGTAACTATCCTAAAATCCACTGAACTGTTTTCTAATGTTCTTTACCGGGATTTTCCATATATCTACTAACTGCACTGACTGCATATGATAAATCTAGAGGTGAACAAACCATAGCATACATGAGAGATCCCACTGTACTAGAGTATGGAACATGTGACATGTACTCAATCTCATCATCTGATTGAAGAGACAAGGCCGATGAAAGTCTGAAATGGGCTGCTAAAGGAGTACTAACAGGCTTAGCACTCTGCATATTAAACCTGCAAAGAACTTTCTCAATGTACCCCTTATGACTTAGGTACAATTTACTTGCTTTTCTATCTCTGAGAATCTCCATACCAAGTATCTTCTCTGCTGGTCCTAAATCTTTCATCTCAAATTCTTCACTTAGTTGGGCTTTAACCTTTCTTATCTCTCCTTTATCTTTTGCTGCTATCAACATGTCATCAACATAAAGAAGTAGATACACAAAAGAACCATCACTGTTTTTCTTAAAGTAAACACAACTGTCTAAACTACTTCTTTTGAAATCATGAGAAGTCATAAAGGAATCAAACCTCTTTTACCACTGTCTTGGTGACTGTTTCAAACCGTAAAGGGACTTTCTCAGCAAGCAAACATAGTCCTCTTTTTCTGAGACTATAAAACCCTCTGGTTGTTGCATGTAAATATCTTCCTCAAGTTCTCCATGTAGAAATGTAGTTTTACATCTAATTGCTCAAGCTCCAAATCATGCATGGCCACAATACCAAGCAAAGCTCGAATCGAACTATGCTTAACAACTGGAGAGAACACATCTGTGAAGTCCACTCCTAGAATTTGATTGTAACCCTTTGCAACAAACCTTGCTTTATATCTGGGTTCCTAACTCCTAGAGTCCCTTCTTTCTTTTTAAACACCCATTTACAACGAACAACTTTTTTACCTTTAGGAAGTTTCACAAGGTCCCATGTTCTGTTTTTGTGGAGTGATTCCATCTCTTCTTGCATAGCAAACATCCACTTTTTGAGTCTTCATAGCTAACCGCCTCAGAATAATTAGATGGCTCTTGATTCGCATCTATATCTTCAGCCACATTTAAAGCATAAGCAACTAGATCAACCTCGGCATACTTCTTTGGAGGTTTAATTTCTCTTCTTGTTCTGTTTTTGGCAATAGAGTATTGTGGTGAAGAAGCAACTCTATTCTCAATTTTTGATCTGGCTTGAGGAGTTGACTCTGTATTAATCTGATGCTCCACCTGCTTTTGATTTTCTTTATTGGAAGAGTCTTTAAGAGATAAGTTAGGTAGCATAGCAGTTTCATCAAAAACAACATCTCTGCTAATCACAACTTTTCTATTTTCAGGACACCATAACTTATACCCTTTTACACCAGCTTTATAACCAAGGAAAATGCATTTAATAGATCTCAGTTCCAATTTTCCATTATCAACATGAGCATACGCAGGACACCCAAAAATCTTTAAATCAGAATAATTAGCACGATTACCAGACCATACCTCTTGTGGAGTCTTTTTCTCAATGGAAATAGATGGAGATCGGTTGATCAAAAAACATGTAGTAGAGGCCGCTTCTAGCCAAAATGTCTTCGGTAAGTTGGAATTTGACAACATATATCGAACCTTCTCTATGATCGTTCTGTTCATTCATTCTGCAACGCTGTTTTGCTGTGGAGTATGACGAACTGTCAAGTGTCTTATGATCCCTTCTAACTTGCACAATCTATTAAACTCATCAAAACAAAACTCTAAGACATTGTCTGTGCGGAGGTATTTTATCTATTTTCCCTTCTGTTTTTCAATCATAATTTTCCAAGACTTAAATGAGGAAAACACATCGCTTTTCTGCTTCAGGAAAAACGCCCAAACTTTTCTGGAAAAATCATCAATAACGGTTAGCATATAATTAGCTCCACCTCTCGAAGGCACTCTGGATGGCCCCCACAGATCAGAATGAATATACTCCAATGTTTCCTTCGTGTTATGGATTCCTTTAGTGAATCGAACTCTCTTTTGCTTCCCAAAAACACAGTGCTCACAGAAATTCAGTTTGCAAATTCCTTGCCCATTAAGAAGTCCTCTTTTGCTTAATTCTGCCATGCCATTCTCACTCATATGCCCTATGCGCATATGCCAAAGTTTAGTAATATCATCATCTGACAAGGAAGAGGAAGCGACAGTTGCATCACCAGTAACAGTAGAACCCTGTAAAACATATAACTTGGCAATATTTCTCTGCCCTTTCATCACAACAAGGGACCTTTGGAAATCTTTAAAACCCCACTTTCAGCTGTGTATCTATACCCTTTTGAATCAAGAGTACTCAACGAAATTAAATTTTTTTTCAATTCTGGAACATGCCGCACATCACTAAGTGTTCTGACAACTCCATCAAACATCTTAACTTTAATTGTTCCAACACCTGCGATTTTGCACGAAGCATTATTTCCCATCAAAACAACACCTTCAGATACTATTTCGTAAGTTGTAAACCAATCTCAATTGGGACTCATGTGGAAGGTACAGCCTGAATCAAGTATCCACTCCTCGCTTACTTTAGAATCATTGACAGAAGCGACTAGAAGTTCACCATCGCTGTAGTCTTCTACAACATCAGCTTCACCAGAATTTTCTGGTTGTTTTCCCTTTTGATTCGTAGCCTCCCTTTTAATATTTTTTGTAGCTTATAGCACTCAGATTTAATGTGCCTTTCTTCTTGCAGAAGTTACAAGTTTTACCTCTGTTTGAAGACTTCGATCTACCCTTAGATTTACCACGAGGATTCCGTTCCTGTATCCTACCACGATCATTATCAGCATTCCAATCTTGTCTCCCATGAACAATGAGACCCTCTCCCTGAGAGTCGGGTTTAACCACAAGATGCTTCATCTTATCATACGAGGTTAATGAATCATAAACCTCATCAACTGTGAGAGACTCGCGGCTATATAAAATCGTGTCTCTAAAGGTTGAATAAGACGGGGCAACGAACAAAGTAGAATCAACCTTAGATCTTCCTTATCATACTGAACCTCCATGGCCTCCAAGTTTGAGAGAATTTCTTTAAACACTGTTAAGTGTTCGTGTACAGATGCACCTTCCTCCAAACTATGAGCATAAAGATGTTGCTTCATATACAACTTGCTTGTTAGAGTTTTTGACATACATATTTGTTCTAGCCTCTTCTATAATGCAGCAGCAGTTTTCTCTTTCATCACATCCTGTAAAATTTTGTTGGACAAATGCAGATGTAATTGTGTTAATGCCTTTCGATCCTTACGCTTCTTCTCTTCATCTGTTAATGTCGAAGGCATCTTATCTATCCTAGCAGGGCATCCTCCAGATCCATCTTTGCAAGAACTGCTTGCATCTTAATTTGCCACAACGCAAATCTGGTGTTGCGATCCAACAATGGAATTTCATACTTCAAAGACGCCATTACCGTGATTGAGATGAATAACCCGGAAGCTCTGATACCAATTTATGAAAAAATAATATAAAATAAAATAAATAACACACAAATTTTACGTGGAAACCCTTTCGGGAAAAAACCACGGGCAGAGGAGAAGAAAATTCACTATGTCAAAAAATTTGAATCAAATACAAGAGAAATAGACTATGTCTATTTATAGCCTTGCAAAGCCATATTCTAGTAGGATTGAAACACCTTATCCTAATCAATATAAAATAGATGGAGTTTAATAAGGTTTAAAAACCTTATTCTAAAATAAAAAAAAGAAGTCTAGTTCTATATGGATTTTACTTTTATTTTATTTTCCATCGTATTTTATTTAAATAAGAATTTGGGTCACTTAATTCTAACAGGTACTTTTGAAGTGTGTATATATGGTATGTGGCATGTACAGGCTTGTGTCATTTCGACATGCTTGATGGATATGTATCTTGGCCATTTGAGTTGGCTTAAGATGATGAACTTGTTGATGTTTATATATGTGGAAATGGTCCTAATTTGAGTTTAGTAATTGACCTATAATGAATGATTGAGGTTGAATGAATAATGCATGTTTGGAATGGTTTAACTAAATGAAATATATATGTGAATTATGTATGGTAAGGCAATTTGATTTGATAGGTAATTGAATAGGTAAATGGCATTGAATTGAGTATTGAATTGGTTGAAATGGATATAGTATGATTGTGTATTGGTTGATGACTTTTGGCTGCATATTTGTGTCTTAAAATGGTACCAATTGATCTTGTATAGGTATGTGCAAAATGGGTGACAAAATGGCTTGGTAAATGGCCTATTTTTGTCCACACGGACGGAGACACAGGTGTAACGCCCCGTACTCGAGACCGTTACCAGAGTCGAACACGGGTGTTAACGGACTTAATTCATTTGCTTACACAGTTCATTTTAAATTTTCCAGACAAGCTGGCTAACTGCATCACAGTCACTTTAAAAATCATATCTCGAGTTCCAAAACTGAAAACTGATTCCGTAAATTTTTCCTGAAACTAGTCTCATATATCCATCTACAAATTGTTTTCCAGAATTTTTGGTCAAGCCAATTAGTACAGTTTATTAGTTAAAGTCCCCCTATTTCAGGGTTCAACTACTCTGATCTTCATGCATTACGACTTATATATCTCCCTGTACAGGGCTTCAATACTTATGCCATTTTTTTCTTATGAAACTAGACTCAAAAAGGAATCTTTACATATAAAGCATGACTTCTAATTATCTCTGGTTAATTTATAGTGAATTTCCAAAGTCAGAACAGGGGATCCAGAAATCACTCTGGCCCTGTTTCACGAAAACTTAAACATCTCATAAAATACGGCTCATATGGTGGTTCTGTTTCTTTCATATGAAAATAGACTCATCAAGATTCGATTACATAATTTATTCATTATTTAATTACATTTCTACTATTTGTAGTGATTTTTCAAACTCACATCACTGCTGCTGTCAGCATCTAGTTTAAGGTAAATTTCACCTATCTCATAGTTTTCCATGAATCAACTAGCCATTTGTCATACATAGCACCAAAATGATCGTGATTAACCATTCCAATGGCTAATCATTACCAAGCATTTCCATACCACTCAATGAACAATATACAAAATGATTATAATGCTATGCTCAAAATATATATAAGCCATTTTCGCATGGCTATCCGAATATATACATTACCAAAAGGTACTTGATTAACAACAAAGGTCAGTCCTATACATGCCATTATCAAAGTTCAACTAAAAGAGTACCAAAAGGGCTTTGATAGTGTGGACGACTTCGACTTTGACACTGCCGAGTCCGATAGCTGACGAACAAAATCTATAAAACAGAAAATCAAAGCAACTGAGTAAGCATTTTAATGCTTAGTAAGTTTAAATAATGAAATTATTTACGACTAAAGTATAGCGTTCATATGACTAAATGAATAATTGCATATACACATATTCCCAAAATCATACTTACTTCACGCTTCAACCAGTATATTCGTACACAGGGGATCAAACCTAACTAAGGCCGAAAGTTTGTCAATCAATTGAGCGAATACTATTAAAAAGGAATCAACTTTCCGATACATATACGAAACATACCTTATCGTTTGGATTTTATGAGCGTATTAATTGAAATTATTACAGCAAGATCGCTCATTTCCAAACCCAAGTACCTTTGGGATTTAGCCGGATATAGCAACTCGCACAAATGCCTTCGGGACTTAGCCCGGATATAGTAGCTCGCACAATTGCCTTCAGGACTTAGCCCGGATATAGTAACTCGCACGAATGCCTTCGGGACTTAGCCCGGATATAGTCACTAGCACAAATGCCTTCGGATCTTAGTCTGGTTATCATCCGAATAATCATGCACATATATCAATAAATCATAACACATCTATATTTCATTTTCATTACTAGAACTCAAACACAAGACACTTATCATCCATTACCATTTTCGGCTCAATAGCCACATACAAAGGGCATGATTTTGATTTGCTTTATAACATAATCTCTATACGCATTCGGCTGCCCGTCATAAGTATAAACCAATTACCTCAATATATAATTCAAGTAGAATCATTATATCACCGTTTATTTGTTATGCTTATATATCATGACTTAATCAAATCATAAACTAAGTTCCATTACTCGAAGACTTATCTTGGATGTTGTCGAATGACTTCAACGGCTATTCGATTACTTTTTCCTTTCCCTTATCAGATCTAGATCCTCTTTGCTCTTGAGCTTAATTTAAAACAATTGAATTCATTTAATTTCAAATCAAATAGGCAATTTAATATAATACATGTATATTATAAGGTTGAGGTACATATGACTTAATGGTTAACTATCAAACACCATACGCATATATATATTCTCTAGTCATGCACAACCCAACTTCTTACTTAGGCAATAACAATTTTTATAGATATATGCATATCTATGTTAAGGCCGATTATATATTTAATACATTCTACAAATATGGTTATTTGTATTGACTAAATGCCATTTTGTCTCAAGTTATTCTTATAAGCACATCCATCCAAATACATTCGTACTTAAACATCATTGCATATACGTATATATACAAGAACCATTCTTAACATACTTACTACTCATTTACAAAACAAAATACTCATATCACATTTATAAAACTACAAGCCGAATATACCTATACTTACCTCACTTAAACATCAACCATCAATTTCTTTGACAAAGCACATTTCCGAAAATGATAAGGCAATATAACAACCTTTAATCCAACTTATAATCCGTACATATCACATTCCAAGCATTCACTCTATTCTATCACTTAAAAAACAAACATTACTCAATAATTTCCTAGTTCAAATTCGGCAATTACACCAATTCACTAGATGATTTATTATTATTGTTCATTTATTCAAACTACTTACAAATACCTTAAACTATCTTAATTAACAACCATTTGTAACTTATTCATTAAACATGAAAACAACCATATATCTCTTCCATTTCCTACCATGGCCGAATGCTCAAGACACCACACCATTTCAAATTTGGTCATGGGTTAAGCAAAGAACTTAATGACTAACTCAAAAAAAATGCTAAAAAATCCAAGAATCATCCTTGAACTTACCTTGATTTAGCTAACCACCATAGCTGAATTTCTCAAAGCTTTTTCTCTTCTAGTTACGACAATGAGGAGCATGGATGGAGAAACTTTGGTTTCTCCTCCCATTAACTAGTATTTTATTAACCTTATTCCTTATTTCATTTTGTAACATAAAATTATTAGCATAAGATATTAACACAAAATAATTATAATATGTTTTAGTCCATAACATGGCCGGCCACCATCTAGAATTTGGCCAATTTGACATGCAAGTACAAGCATTTTCTAACATGCATCAATAGGCCACTTTAACATTTGCCTAGCACATTTCTAAATTTTCTCACACAAGTCCTATTTAATAAAATTCACTTACAATTAACAAAATTCAAACATGAAATTTTCACACATGCATATATACATATAATAAGCATCAAATATGACGGTTAATTATTTTTATGACTCGGTTTTGTGGTCCCGAAACCACTTTTCGACTAGGGTCACATTAGGGCTGTCACAACAGGCGTGTGTCTCAGCCGTGTGTAACACATAGTCATGTTGCACGGCTGTGTGTCCCTTGCTGTTGAAATTGAATTGAAGTCAGTATGCTCCACACGATCTCACACACGGGCGTGTGACTGACCGTGTGGTACAAGCCAGTATACCCCCCTAATTGGCAAATGGCCTAGCACATGGGCGTGTGACTTGGCCGTGTTGCATAAATCAGTATACCCTACAGATTTAGCATGGCCTAGACACACAAATGTGTGGTCAGCCGTGTGACCCAAGTTAGTATGTATGCCCTGTTTTCACACTCCCTGAGACACGGGCGTGTCTAGAGCCGTGTGAGGCACACAACCTATTCACACGAGCGTGTGACCCTTATATGATTGAAATTTTCTAAGTTTCCAAAATTTTCATATGTTATTGATTTAGTCTCGAACCACTTCTAAAGCATGTTTAAAACCTCGTAGGCTTGTTTGAGGGAAACTATGATTGGTTGTGATTAATTTATATTTGAATTGATGAATTATATGTGAAATATGTTTTTTAAAGTGTTGTAAGTTCGGTAATGCTCCGTAACCCTATTTCAGCGTTAAATACGGGTGAAGGGTGTTACATAAGAGATTCACATTCCTTTTATTTTTCTTTGATATCACATATCAAGACAAAATGAGATTATGACTTTATTTTTAGAGAAACAGATGGAAAGTCAGAAGAAAAATTATATTCTTTACTAAAGAATATCAGTTTCCATGTCCTTTTATATTTTGATCAAAATTATTATAAATGTTTATATTAATAATTTCGGTAAAATATATTCAATTAATATTTTGTATGAATCAAATTCATATATCATTTTTATCTATGTTCTCTATATGTGTACAACAAGCTTGTAATGTGTTCAATATTTAACTATCGAATTAAATTAATTCAATACAATACCAAATGTATTTGGATTATGTTTGCTTCAACTATAGGGTGTGACCCTGTAACACCCCTAACCCGTATCTATCGCCAGAATAGGGTCCTGAGGTATTATTGAACAAAGCACAACTCTGAACATTCACACAAGTCATATTCATATAAGTAAATGAATGTCTAATTAATTGTCAATCTTGAATTTATTAATACATAATATAAAAAAAATACAAATCATATAATGAAAATTGTAATGATATTCGAATATCTAGTAAATATCAATCATTTTAAGTCATATTTCTATACATGTATAAATTAAATCAAATAAAATCTAACACATGGCATTTTAGTCATTAACTTATACAGCATTAATAATCCATAAATGGTCAAATAAATTTCAATAAATAAATAAAACTTATACACATTTTAATCATAATGAAATGGAAATATTGTCGAACATCAATAATGATGCTAATCAAGCTTAGTTCACATACTAAAAGTATACTTAATCATTTATTTATAGTTAACCATTTTATAATACAAGTAGCGACTTGAATTGCACTCATTTTACATGCCAAAATGTATATACACAACTAGTCTTTTATCACCAATTCGGACATTTAAACATTTCATAAAATGCATATACTCTTGAATATCACCTGTCTAATACATATTATACCTTAGTTAGCTTAATAACCATTATTTACCTTATGGCTGACGCATATAAACCAAACTCCTTAACATTACATATATTAGACATACCTTCTATATAAGTCTAAACCAAGGTCAATTGTATACATAACCACGAGTATTATAATCAACCGTATTCATTATCTCATTTTAACAAAGCATATCAATCAACTTCACACTTATTTATATATAAATACCATAACCAAATCAACTAATATACTTACGAACAGGTATATTTATTTGTACCATGATAGATACATCATATACTTAGATATATAAATGCAAAAGCCGAATCATCAATCAATTTATTCAATACATAAATCCAGCATCACACCGAATATACTTGTCATCCAAATTTAACTATTACTATCATCATAAGTCATAACCGAATCATTTTAACTAAGAGTGACACGTCAACATAATCCATACCATATGTATATCATGTCTGACTTTTTCAAGCCACATCCAAATCATCAAGCAACTTCAACATACAAAGGCACATATCACATATACTTCTAACCATGAATAACTTTAGCCGAACCATTCACATGCACATCCTAAGTCGTCAACCATTTTTAAAGCATATAGTACCTAACACAAATATTATACATTCATAGCACATAACCTCATGAGTGAAATGAACATAAACCATACTTAGCATAACTGAATTCAAACATAAAAAATTACCCATTTTAGCATGGATTAGATTACACACAACCAAAATCCAACATTTCAAAACGTAATCCAAACATAATCCAACCTATACATGCCATAGGTCCGAATATTCAGCTTATAAATACCGAAGATAGTCGATAGTATGATAAACTTCTCTGGCGATTCTCGAGCTCGTAACTTGAATCCAAAATCTATAAAATACAAAACAAATGTACACACACAAAGTAAGCTTTTATAGCTTAGTCATTCATAAGCAAATAAACCAAACAAGGACATAATCCATACATTTAAACTATGTCAAATTATACTATCATATTCAAATTAAACTTCAATCTTATGATTTAACATTTATCTTATACTTTCACATATAACTTATTTATGGCTGCATACATATATAAATTATCAAAGCATCTTTCGGTTTCAAAGCTCAATCATTAAATGACCACGTACATGTATACACATAAACATATACTCATGAATTAAAATATAGCTTCTTATTCACAAGCATATCAATGACCGAATGAACATTTATAAATGTATGGATACATTAGCAAACTATCATTCAATGGCTAAGCCAAAACATCTTTATCATACCAAATACACATACACTTATATGCATATACTCGTAAGTCAAAGTATAACAATTACACCTATATGTATTTATATCAATGGCCAAACATACCACCAATTGCACATATTCAAAAATCATTTCAATAATACTCATATTATTTATTCACAAGGCCAAATACATTTTTCACTTTCACTTATATTCTTCCTTTACTTCAAATATAAGTTGCAACAAATATTAAGTAACTTACTTACCTTGTTCAAGTAGGTGATAAACCAATTCATACTTGATCACTTTAGCTCATTTTGCACATTCGATCACAACTTATTGATGCCCGATGAACCATTCAGAATTGGATAGGACACTCAGATAATCACACATATCGTACAATGCCAACGTCCCTGACTTGGTCTTACATGTAATCACGTATCAATGCCACTGTCCCAGATAGGGTTTTACTCGCACACATATATCGGAATCACATTTCGATGCCAACGTATAAAACGTGGACTTACTCACACACATATATCGGAATCACATATCGATGCCATGGTCTTACTCGCATATCATATATCGCAATCACATATCGATGCCAAACATGGTCTTACTTGCACACATGTATAGGAATCACACATCGATGCCATGGTCTTACTCGCACATCACATATTGGAATTCACATGTCGATGCCTCATATACATCCTTGTATCAACTTTAAATTGGTCAGAGCATACATATGTTCATTAAAAAATTATCATTTACTACCAAGATCACAATATCATCATATAATCGAATATACATATATATATGTCCATGAGTCATACTTTAACATCACATACATAAACATATCTTATTTAGCCGAATATAAACTTGCAATTTATATACAAATAATCAATATTTTAATATGTATAGCTCATGTCACCACTTTCAATACTAGAACTCATTCATTACTTTATCATCAAACGTAAATTCTTTTCATTACTTAATGCTTAGAACTCATTCATTACTTTATCATCAAACGTAAATTATTTTCATTACTCAATGCCGATTCATAACTTACTTCATATTATTACAACTATTTATTGATCACATATATATTAAAATTTAATTGCATCTATTTGCGTATAAACTTACCTCGGACGATATAAAACGAAATGGGATAGCTAGTTGACAACTTTCATTTTCCCTCGATTCAAATTCGATTTCTTTGGTTCTTAATCTTGAATCAAGCTTGGAAGGTGGCCGAATATTTGAAAGCTTCAAAACCCATTTTCTTTTCTTTTGTTTTGGCAGCGACATGATATAAACACTAAATGACTTTTAATTTTTATGTTATAATATAACATATATTACTTAATGTTTAATTTACATTTTTAACCTTAATAAATTAATATGGAAACTATATAATATATGCCTAATGCTGTCTATTCATTTGGTCAATGGCATAATTGCAACATAAAACCTCCATATTAAAAGAACAACAATATTTTGGCCCTTTTACAATTAACTATCAAATTTTCATTTTACGCGATTAAGTCCTTTATTTAATCGGGCACTCAAATGACAAAATTAAATCACGAAAATTTCACAGATATTAATTCACACATAATAAACACAGAAAATAATTTTAAAATATTTTTTTGACTCGGATTCATGGTCCCAAAACCATCGTTCCGGCCAGGGTCTAAATCAGGCTGTTACAGACCCTATTAGCTTTTGTAACGTTAGTAGTGATACTTGAACGTTTGTAATATTACAAGCAATGAGTGGTATCTAGAAATGCATTATTGCTACCCAAGTTACAATAACTCGTGATTTGACATAACCTTTCTGTGATAATATTTTTCATGTACTATATCATTTTATCTTTAATATCTAGATTGGACACAATTCATGGAATAGTTACACTTGTATAGTCTTGTCACATTCCAAAAATTGGGGGGTTAGTAGAATCATGTTTGTGAATCGGAGTGTTGTCATGCCATAATTTTTGAGATTATATGTGTGTTTCTAGGAAATAAATGAGGTATGAGTTTGTTGGTTAAGTGTTAGTGAGCGTTTCTTGAAACTCAAGTTCAAATCCCTTCTTTAGACCATTTTTATTATTTTGCAAATTTTGCATCAAACCCTAGTATGTGACATGCCTTGTTTTTAAAATAAACCTTGAATATTTATTTCTAGAATGGTGCAATAACCCAATGGTTAAAAGAAATATGAGAAAGCATGGAAATTAGATTAAGGTCTCAAGTTTGATTCACTTCCCTCACAAAATAGTTTAATTTTTGCTAATATTTTTCCTTCTTCTTATTTTGTGCCACTCAAGCCTTGAACCCTAGGTATAAATTCAATTTTTTCTTATATTCTTCAGCCTTTAAGTCAATTTTTCCCTACCCTATCCGTTCATCCTCTTCCTCTCCTTGTTTCTCTTCAATTTTCTTTATTTATTCTCTTGTGTGCTGTCACCCAAGCCACCAAGATTCACCATCAATTTCTCTTCTTTTTGCAATGAGTTCTTGGACCATTATTTTCCTTTTATTGATTTCATTTTATCTTAAAATTTCCAGCCTTAAATCTAAACTTTTAGCACTCAAGATCAGCCTCCATTGATGCCCCAAAAAAACTCCATATCTTCTTCTTTAGTAAGCGTCATTTTCTTTCGTTCTTTTTTATGGATATTTCAATAAAATGCCCAATTTCAGATCTTAAATTAGGGTGGTTTTTAATGATTTAAAGAGTATTTTTCCAGATTCCCAAATGATTTTAAATGTAGCTTCAAATCATCCCCAAATTGGCCACCATTGGTGGTGATGTGCGTGCTTAAAGGCTAGAAAGGGGGATGTTATTTCTTTACTTTTTTCCATATTTTTAAAGTAAAATATTGGGTACTTGAACCATTTATAATAATCCTTTAATCATGTGTAATTTATGAAAAATCAATCTTGGTCAATTGGCGACTCATATCACCCAATTCGAGAAGCGTAAGTGTGGTTGATCATGGGCTAGTGTGTAGTTTAAGTTTTGATGTTGGGGAAATTGTTAATTGATAAAATTAAAGATTTTAAATATGGAATAGCTATTTAATTTTAAGTATTTAAATGTTTTAGGTTCCAACTTAAACACCCCAAATCAATAGTGAAACCATTAGACGTTTGTGCGTACGACTAGCATTAAACCAGTGTAAGAAACCTATCTAGTTTGGATCTAAAAAATTGATATAATTGTGATGATTGGATTAAACCCATAAGAGGATTTTTTAGGGCTGATTAAAAGGAGTATTAATCTGATAAAATATTTACTTTTAATTTAGGCTCAATTTAATGTCTTAAGGAGAAATTGTGTGTTTCGTTAGTATGTTGCAAAAGAGAGTAATTAAGGTGTGGGTCCTAACTCATTAACTTGTGTGTTTTAATATTATTTTGAAATGATTTAATTGATACTAAGCTTGTTGGTCAGTATTGGCTAAATGGCTAAGTAATTAAATTGTAAATGGCCAAACCAAGTACGTTTCGAGCCCTAACTGTTTGGCATGTTAGCAAAAATGTGAGAATGACTGAATAATTGTGTGATTGATATTATTGTGGATGATTAGTTGATATGGTGTATGTCAATTGTATGTATACCATTATTCTAAATGAGAATGAGGTAGGCATGATATATTTGTATGAATGATTTGCTATGAAATATTCAAAAGACTATTATTCATACACTCAGAAAAAAAATGTAAGTTAATGAGATTGTGATATGTTGAATGTCACCATCATAATAGTGAATTGAAAATTGGATAAATGATCCTATTTACTAAAAGTATTTGATAATATGAGGGCGTGTTGATCATACCAAAGAAATGTGAAAGTAATGAATTCATGACTGTAGGAGATTGTATGACATCTTAAAAGTGCATTGGGCTAGGATTGATATTATGGTTGACAAAGGAGTTTTGTGGAGATTCAGCGGCATATTAAGTCTGTATTTATTTGTAATTAGTGTACTGCACCGTAGATTTGATGAGATTTGGTGATTTTATTGCATTCATTCATTAAATGGCAGATTTTCTGCAACTATGTTCATTTAGTGGTTTTACCACATCGAGCTTTGCTCGCATTCATTGGAGTTTAGAAGATGGGTTCTGGGGAACTTTTGGTGTGTAGTGGATGGTTTGGGTAGGAAGTTTTGTATTGCATCTTTTGCATCACCCCATGCTCATACATCATTTAACATCAATTTAATAATGGCTATGTAATGATATGAAATTCCAATGATGGTTCTGTGTTCTTTTGTTAATGCTAATATGTTTTACTGTATTTAACATTTATGTCTATTTAAATAATTGTTCGACTCACGCTGATCTTTCATAAGCTTACTCCCCCATAGTGTTTAACTTTTCAGGTAAACCTCAAAACTAGGACTAGACCCGGCATACGAAGATTCACTTTGGACCTTGGACTATTTTTAATAAGTATTATTAAGTCTTTATAGGTTTTGGTTTGTAATTTTTAATTATTTTTGATCTGTGGCTTGGTAACTTTTCATTTGAGGATTTTTTCTTGTATGGATTACTAAAGCATAATAACCGAAAAATGCATGATAGCTGCTGGCTTAAGTAAAATTTGACATTGTTCCCTAATTCTCGTTACATTGTAAAGGAATCATTTTTGAAAAAAAACAAATCAATAAGGCAACTAGGTTTTCAAAATGACATGAATAATGGTTTTTTTTTTGCTACATTAATTAACATCAAGTTTTTACAAAGTAAAGCAATAAACAAACGATTTTTCTAAAATAACACTGTCAACAAAAAAATGAATATTAAGTATAGATGACCTAATAAATACAACTACGATTTTTCTCTAAAATGAGTGCATTTAAGGTATTCAAAAGTAACGCAAGTTAACTTAGCCATTTTGGTGGCTAATCTAGCCATTTCTCAATCTAGCCATAACGTCTAGCCTGAGTTAGGGACGTTGCAAGTTCAATCTCATATTTCTCAATATTCTGAGTATACTATTATAAAAAAATATGTGTGATATCTCATATCAACTTATTTGAGCAAGGTCATGCATTTCTAGTCTCACTCCATCAAGAGAATACTGCTCCCATTATGTAAGAGGGACAAATTCTATCTTGATCAACCATATTCCTTTACATAGATTGCGACATACACAACATCAAACTTTATAGTATAACCTGTTATGGTAGATGTTTGATTGTGTCAAAATATACAACTCACTATGTTGGGACAATTATGATTTCAAGTTTGAGTGTCATATACATAGTTATCACTATGAGTAATGTTATGGTATTACATGATAATCCAAGAACCATACTCATAGCAGATTAGGCCAGTATGTTGTTCTCTAACACATACTCATGTTTTGATTTTGATGCCACTATGTCAATGACAACACTTTATCATCAACCAAATACACATTAGTCTTAATGCATTATCATTGTCCAAGCCCATAATAATACTTGACTAAGGACCTTTTAATAATAATCATATTATTCTTAAGACATTATTAAACTAGTTTATTTGTACACACAGAAAAAGAAACTGAAATAACAATGGTAGTGCCTTATATTAACAAAAAAGGTAGAAGGAGCATGTGATTACAATCATCTCATGACTGGTCTTTGGGTATACTCTAACAAAGTTATCATACCAAGTTTGAACCAAAAGTTATTTGCATTCAAAGGTAAAACAAAGCATAAGGGTGTTATGTTTCGAAGAGGTTGCAAGTAATCATGCATGGTGCACACTTGTCAAATCTCAT
Organism: Gossypium hirsutum; assembly: GCF_007990345.1. Taxonomy (NCBI): domain Eukaryota; kingdom Viridiplantae; phylum Streptophyta; class Magnoliopsida; order Malvales; family Malvaceae; genus Gossypium; species Gossypium hirsutum. Next base: position 30,369,034 of record NC_053426.1, on the reverse strand, counting down.
TTTTCATTAAGAGCTCTTTTAATTTTATCCATGATCAGTGAATGGGGAGGTGTCTTAATGAAATTACTAGCAAAAAATTCACAATTCTTTCTAACTAAGCGATGGGAATTAAAATCACGATGCCAAAAATGTATAAACAAATTAGACGATACAACCATCGAAATATATGTACAGAAAAAAGAATACTTATAAACTTGTAATCTAAATCTTACCTTCCCAGTCAACGATGCTAAAAAACTTGACAGTGACTTTCTAGGTCTTCAACACAAGTGCAGGTTATATTCAAGTTATAAAATCTTAGGAGTTTGAGGTCGATCCACAAATAAGTTGATTAGAACTTACAAGATTACAAGTATTATGTTAGGATAGAAATTTAACACTTAACTTTGGAATAAGTATTGATAATAAAAGTAGTAGCAAGAAACATTAAAAATAAAAATAAAAGTGAACACAAGAAATTAACTAAAAACAAATACCTGGAAGAAATTATGTTGAGGTTAGAGGATCAACTCTTGGTTTCATATTAAGATTAAATTTTAATAATCAAAATTATTATCAATTAGAATCCACACATAAATGAAGGTCCCAATCGAATGATTGAGCAATGTACGTCCACTAATTAAGCATATGAATCCATGACAAAAGGTATGTCCATCAATGGAGTGTCCAAAATGATTTTCCAATAAGTTCAAGAGTTTAGAAAATGAATCCATAAGCAAAGGATGGTGCAAGATGACAATTCAACTATTTAAGTTCAATCCAAAAATATAACAAATGGTATTATAATCACATGAAAACTTCAAGACTTATAAAAAAAGATTTCAAATATTCATTATGTGAATTTTTATGTCTACAAAAAATTAAGGTTAATTTATCCAAGCATTCGTTGTGCCATACATTATCTATAACAAATAAAATATCTTACTTTATAAGTATGATTAGAAAAAGTGATTGATAATCAGTTTTTTCTCAAATGATTAGTATGGAAATTACCTTAATATTTCCCAAGACTTCCACTCTTTCACCTCAACATTGAAAACTTAAAATAACATAGCAAAAATAAACAACTCAAACTTTGATGAAATAGATATATTAGATATAAGAAACTTGAAATTTTACACGAATAATGAAACAAACAAATACTTAATAAGAAAATGATCTTGAAATAAAATTTAGGATGCCTCTTATTTTCAAACCAAAGGCTATTTACAGATATTTGTGAAGAAAAAAATGACAATACAGAGGACTCGTTAATAAAAAATTTCTAGTCCTACTTGTTTGTCATCTTTTGAGTCATTTTTCACATGTTAAATGATGACTCCTTTTTTCCAAGTTAACTTCTCCAAATGGAAAAGTCTAAGAAATTTGATTGATGATCTGCATCTTGTCTATTTACTGTAAAAATTTCAACTCCAAACTTCAATTATGTTAGGAGATACGAGCAAAACACAAAAATGATTCAAAATTGTCCATCAATGTGAAACTTGTAACTTTATATTTACTTTTGGATTTCTTCCTTATTCATTTTGGTGTTGGTGTTCCAATATTTGAATAGATCTTCAAATTCCCTTTCCAACGATATAAGGTACACCCAAAATAGAGTTTTGAAGCTCGAGACATAATCGAAGCACTAAGAAGTATTTAGTCTGAAAGTTTTGAATGAGTTCAAACTATAAATTTTGAATCTTTGAGCTTTGAACTTTCACTCATCATCTTGGATCAACTTTAGGCTTAGTGAATTTAATCTAATGGTTTCATGTATTGACGTCTTCAAGCCAAACCTGTTTTATGTACACATTCCACATGTAATACTTCATTCAAACTAATGCATGAAAAACACTAAAAATACACAATATTAACAATAAAAACAAAAAAAGTCATGTAACAACCTTTATCCGGCCCGATTTTCGGACCCTGGCAATAGGATGTTACAACTAAATACCAAACAATTACAAACAAATTATAATTTTAAAATCTCAATTACATATAAAAAAATCATAATTAAATAAATTAACATATGTTTCAATTAGTTACGAGTTAATATCGAGCTTATGAAAGGTTAAAACTAAGTAAGATATCATTTTGGATCAATTTGAAACAAATTCAAAAAGATAAGAAAAAATCAAAATAGGGGACACGCGGCCGGGTTTTGAGGTTCTGTGGATGAGTTACATGGTCGTGTGAGTAAACCATGTAACAACATGATGCCATGTGAAATTGGGGTCACACGGTCATGTCACTAGATCATGCGGCAAAGCTCATCCCTTGTGGCTCAAGACCATGGTTGTGTGGCCAGACCGTGTGCAATTCGAATATAGGGTCTCATGGCTGTGTCGCTAGGCCATGTAACTCCCCGAGATTATATAGATAAACCTGCAATAAAATTAAATGGGTCACATGGTCGTGTGGGACACACGTCCGTATGGTAGACCATGTGTCAGCCTATGTATACCTAAAAAGTGTCTTTTAAACCAAGCTATACAACCATGGAATGCTTAAGCACCAAGCTTTAATTTAAACCGCATTTCAAATTAGTCAAAGGTATCCAAAACAAGTTAAAAACATCATTTACCACAATCATCCTAGTTGCCTAACCAATATGCCAAAATTGGAACCTCAATCAACAATGCAAACCTAATTAAATGATGCTACTCAATCATACTATTATGCCTTCAATGGCACCCCAAATAACCAAACCAAACATGTACAAGAACAACCAGCACATCAAAGTAAAGCACATGTATAAACATAACTTTTATCAATTCCATGCTAAGACATAATCTAAGCATATTATGCACCAAACCAAATCCAAACATCCATCAAATGTAATGTGTAACACCCTATACCAAGTCTGGTAGTCGAGCCCGAGAACAGGATGCTACACCACTGTCTCACATTGCATACAACATAAGTCGACACATTATTAAACATACATCTTTTTGTTTCCTTTATTATTATGGAAATCACAAAAATTGTAAACATAATTACTCTAGGGTGTATAAGACTTGCTAACATACATTGTACAATCATAAAATATACACTAAATAATCATTAGGGCCATCTAGCAAAATTTCCCAAAACTGTTACGTAGGTATCGATACTGGTAATATGGTATCGATTATTTTCTCAAGTGGTATCGATATTGCTTGGAAAATTGATACCAAATTGGCTTACTATTTCTCGTCTTAAAAACTCAACTTTCAGAAAATATCGGAACCACTGAAAATGTGTAACAGTCCGTTTTTGGTAAAATTGGAACAGTGGTCTCGGGACCATAAATCTGAGGTCAAATTTTTTATTTTATTATTATTTTGAGGTCTACAGCATGATATTATGATTGTATAAAAATTTTGTTAAGAAATTTTATTGTTTGAATGCTCAATTCGATAAAAAGGACTAAATCGCATAAAGTGCAAAAGTTGTGTTCTAATAGTTAAAAGTGTCTAAGAACTATGGAAGAAGGTCCTTATGTGGTAATTGGAGCATCTAAAATATGAGTGGACATTTATGTGCATGATTAAGTGAATTTTAATGTTAAATAACAAAGGTTAATTTTATAATTTAGTAATTAAATGATAAACTAAAGAAAGTAAAATAAGTTTTCATCTATTATGGTCTTCTTCAACCAATTTTCACAAGAGAAAATAGTCATTTTTGAAGCTAGGGTTTGGCCATGCTTTTTTGGCGAGATTAGGTATGTATTTTGTCCCGTTTTTAATGATTTATATGTTTTTAAGATCATTGTAGCTTAATCTAGCTAGCCGAGGAACTAATTTGCAAAATTGTTAAAATTATAGGGTTTTACCATTGATGAATATGCATGTGTTTTGATGTTTGATGATAGAAAAGGAATGGTTTTTTTAGATGAACAACATTTGTTAAGTGATTTTTGATGAAATTGTAAATTAGGGGTTGAATTGAGAAATGTGATAAATTATGTGGTAAATGTGTGAATATGTGAAATTTATGGGCTGCTATAAGTGTGCTTAATATTCGGCTAGGCTTAGGTAGGGATAAAATTGAATGAGTTTCATTTTACGAGCCTAGGGACTAAATTGTAAAGAAGTGAAATATTAGGGGTAAAAGTGTAAAATTGCCAGGATATGAATTTCTTATTAAATTGAATAGAATGTATTTTGAATTAGTTAAATTTAAATATATATAGATCAAGAAAAGCAACGTTCAAATTTAGATCGAGGGAAAAACAAAATAGAGGATTGATAGCTCGATTTTCTCCGTGTAAATTCAAGGTAAGCTCTTAAGTTTAATAAGTATTAAATTATATATGTTAATGCTAAATTGTTATAACTAGGATGATACGATATCACGAAAATTCTCAACGAGTTATCAGAAATGTATAAATCTCGGTTGAACCTTAGGAATAGATAGGATACAAATGACATGTTATTAGGGGTTACTATGTTTTGGGTGTTGGCCCGTACATTCTACTGGTGGCTGAGTTTTTTGGCATGTGTTGCGAATTCTCATCAGCTTGTGTGAGTAGCACCGTGTAGTTACGTCTTGACCGTCAGCTTGTGTGAGCAAACTCGGTGATAGCTCGAGATGAGCCTTAGCATATGAGATATGAGATTGAGATGGTTTCGACCATATATTGGCACTGAGGGTACAAGATTCCCGAGTATCCGATATTATTTCAAATGGTTCAACGGGTATATTTATGATATGAAAGGGTAAATGATTGATACGTATCATAACAGGTATGTATGTGAATCATATAAACTTTGAGTTTATGAAACTTGTGAATTTCATATCTAACTTTGTGAATGAATATGTGATAGATTTGTAGATCAATATGAGTTATATTTTGTTATGTTTGATTACTTAATTTGTGAATGAATGGTAAGTTTTACTTATTAAGTATGTGAGCTTACTAAGCTTTATAGCTTACTTTGTTTATTTTTTTGTGCTTTATAGTGAATTCAAAGCTTGCTTGGATTGGGAGTTGTCAGAGATCTCATCACACTATCCAACTATCATTTTGGTACTTTTGAACTTGTGTACTTGGTTATAGAGCATGTATAGGTGTTGTGGTTAATATGGCCAATATGTTTGTAAGGTTGATAGCTAATTGATTTGGCTTGCAAATGATATATGTTTTTTGTTATGTGTATAGCCATGTAATTTATCTTTTTTTTTGTATACTTGGTTATGTATATATGTGTAAATGGTCTTTTGTTATGTGGTTTATATTTGCTTTGTGAATGCCTTATTGAGAATTGGTAATGAAGGTAGCAAATGGTTGAATTTGAGAATGAATTAGAATACTAAGTATTAGGCAAATAATTCATATTTGGAAGTGACTAATTAGGTGATATTGGTATGTTTTGTATTGACAAATTATGATGTTACGAGCATTAGAGTTGTTGGTATTGGAATACCATGATTTAGGCTTGGTTGATATTGGTTTGAATGCTTATTAATGATATGTTATATGCTATTTGGTATGTGTAGGTGAATGCAACTTTGGGTGAGCAAATGTGGCTTGAAACATAGCCTATTTTTGTCCACACGGGAGTGTGTCTCAGCCTTGTGTGACACACGGTTAGGTGACATGGCCGTGTGTCCCCTAAAGCTTATTTAGAAACCAAGTCAATAGCTCCACACGACCCAACACATGGGTGTGTGACTTGGTCGTGTGGCATAAGTCAGTATACCTTTCAATTTTCACATGGCCTGGCACACGGGCGTGTGAGGCCATTTTGAAGGGTACACATGTAACAGCTCAGTTTTAGCTAAATCAGAATAGTGGCTTTGGAACCACAAATCCGAGGTCATAAAATTATTTTTATATTATATTTGGTGTTTATAGCATGTGAATATATATGTGTGAAAATTTCGTGAGTTAATTTTATCGTTTAACAGCTCAATTTGAAAAAAAGGACTAAATCGCATAAAATGGAAAAGTTGAGTTCCACTTGTTAAAAGTGTTTAATTGTCATGGATTATTAATTGAAAGGTCCTTAAGTTGTAATTAGACCATGATTAGTGGAATTTGACATAAATGGCCAGCCATTTAATGTTTAGTTAATGTTTTAATTAAGGGTAAAATAATAAATTGGTTATTAAAGTTAATTTAATTAAAAAAAGCCAAAATTTGGCTTATTTTCTTTCTTCTTGGCCGAATATACAAAGAAAAATAAAGCTTTGGAGAGCATTTAGAGTTCGACACTAATCTAGCTTGATTAAGATATGTTTTGAGTTCAATTTTTGATGATTTCTACGTTTTTGTGATCGTTGCTTTGAGTACTAGCTAGCCTAGAAAGTGCTGATGATTTTGAAAGTTTCCATTGATGAATTTATGTGTTCATGAATGTTTAATGATGGAAAATGAGTATTTGTTGATAGATTGTCATGTTTTGTAAAGTGATTTTTAGTGAAATTGCGTAAAAGGGACTAATTTGTGAAAAGTTTAAAATGTGTGGTTAAACGTGTGAAATATTGATAAATATGGGTTGTTATGGAGCCTATATATGTTCGGCTAGCTTGGGTTTAATTGAAATTGCTGTAAATTGTGTTTTTATGAAATAGGGACTAAATAGAAAAAATGTGAAATTATAGAGGTTCATTTGTAAAATGTCCCAAATTGTGTGTTTCGGATGAAATTAAATGAATATGTGATTAAATGAGTTAATTTTTGAATACTTATAGATCAAGAAAAGAGGAACTCGGATTTAGATCAAGGCAAGAACAAAGTATTCGATTAATCAGCTAGTTTCGTTGTTTCTATGATCGAGGTAAGTTCGTAGATGTTAATTTCATTATAAATGAATGTAATATGCTTTGACATTGCATAAAATTTTTTTACGAGATTGTGGTTAATATATGAATTGTGAATACGACTATACGAAAGTGTTCGATGATGAAATCGATAAGCGAAACTTCCCTGTTCAACCTTAAGTACAATTATGATGATAATGAAATGTCATTAAGTTAATGCATTGGCTTTAGGCCTTGATATCGGCACTTTGTGTGAGAGTAATACCTTGATTTGGCTACGGCCCATGGTATAGGTACTATGTGAGGAGTAATACCTTGATTTGACTACGGGCCATGGTATAGGTACTCCGGGATAAGTTACCTTGATTTGGCTACAGGCCTTGGTATAGGTACCTATCGGTTGTGATCATTGAGTATCTGATTTTTATTCTAAATGATCCAATGGGTAAAAGAATAACTTGTTTGAGAAAGAGGTTAGTACAAGATGGTACAGGTATGTACGTAACCTATTTGAGCATTACAATGAGTAAGTTCAATAAAATGTTAATGAATCATGTTTTAAAACATGATAGGAAGGCTTGTGTTAATGAGATGTTATTTTGGTAATGTGTATATTATAGAATTGTATTTATTTGATGAAATGAACTGCTTAACTATGAACTTACTAAGCTATGAAGCTTACTGTGTATTATTTGTCTATGTATTATAGATAGTCAAACCTAGCTTGGACTCAGGGATCGTGTAACAGTCTGGTTTAGACCCTAGTCAAAATAGTGGTTTCGGGACCACAAATCCGAGTCAAAAAAATATTTTAAATATTATTTTTCGTGTTTATGATATGTGAATTAACATGTATGAAAGTTTCATATGAAAATTCAGTCATTTGTGTGCTTAATTCAATAAAAGGACCTAATCACATAAAATGTAAAAGTTGTCTGCTATATGTTAAAAGTGTCTATTTGATTTTTCTTTGATAATGAGAGGTCCTTATGTGGTTATTATGCCATTTATATGTATAATGAAATCTAATGGCCTTAATATATGTGAATTTATAATGGTTTATAAAATGGAAAAATAGGAAAATTGTTATTAAAGTTATTATTAATAAAATAAAAACATGAATTAGGTGATATATTCATCACCATTGCCGAAATTCTCAAAAGAAAAAGAAAGAAATAAGCTTGCTAGGGTTCGACTACCTATTTTGGTGATTGAGGTATGTGTTTTGATCGGTTTTCGATAATTTCTACGTTTTTATGATCGTTGCTTTGAATACTATCAAGCCCATGTCTCAATTTCTGATTTTATTGATGATTTTGAAATGTGCCATTTATGAAACTATGAGTTTTGTGAAGTTAGTTGTTGATAAATGGAATATATGTTTTGGTTTAACATGTTTTGTCTTTGGATTTTTGATGAATTTGAGTAAAATAGGCTAAAATGTGAAAGTTGTAAATTGAAGACTAAAATGTGAAATAAATGAAATGTGTGGACTTGTATGAGAGCTATGAATATTCAGCCATGTACATGTCTAATGAAATTATGTGTATTTTGTGATTTTGTGAATTAGGGACTAAAATGTCAAAATATGAAAATGTGAGGGCAAATTTGTAAAATGCCCTAATTATGTGTAAATGGATTGATTTGAATGATTTGGTGAATAAAATGGTTAAATTTGAATTCATATAGATAAAGAAAAGAGGAATTCAGATTTAGACCGAAGGAAGTCGAAGGTTATAGAGTAGACATTCTGAGTACGAGGTAAGTTCGTACGTGATACATGATGTTACAAGTATATTTTTGATTCTTTGATTATACATAAATTGTGTATATATTTGATTATGGTTTGAATACGAAGATAAATCAACTGCATTTGGCACTAAGTGTGCGATTCAAAATAGCTTCGGCTATAAGTAGCAATAAGTGTGTGAAATGGAATAGCTTTGGCTGTATGAGGCACTAAGTGTGCGATACCAAGTTAGCTTCGATTAATGTAGATGGTACTAAGTGTGCGAAATCGTTCTAACTTTAGCTAACCCTTAAAGCACTAAGTGTGCAGATGCTTAACGCATGAATAATCTTCAGAAAGTCTTAAAATATCTGAACGAGAGGTGAGAATGAAAATGAATAAATACGGGAAGGTTCAGGTAGGTACAATACCTATGTGGTAGATGACATTATGTATATGAAGTTCGTTGAATTGGTATAAACATATGAATTGTGTTGGCATAGAATTTATAGATGAATTGAGAAATAATAAGTGCTTATGTGTTGATGTTTTATATTTTATAAACTGTTGATGATATTTGGTATGAGCTTACTAAGCTTTTGAAAGCTTACTTTGTGTCTACTTTCATTATTTTATAGATATCGAAGCTACTGTGAGCTCGGGGATTGTAGAGGATTGTTACCACACTATCAAACCTTATTTAGGTACCTTTTGAAAATGTATATAGTAAAGTATGGCATGTATAGGCTAGAAGTATTTTGGATATGATTTGTAATGTTTGTACCATGCCATGTGATATGGCTAGCTTGTATTTAAACTTATAGTTTGATAATGGTATATAATATATGGTGCTAATGTGATATGTTTTTGGTTGGCCAAAGGAAATGGTCAATTTAGTAAGGTTTATGAGCTTGGAATTGATTGGAAATGTTATGATATGAATGACATATGTTTTGGTATTGAAATTGGTTGTAATTGTGGTGCATATATGCTTGGTTTGGTGCCTATAGGTTTGACCCAATTGGGGTGGCAAATTGTCTATTCAAATGGCCTATTTTTGTCCACACGGGCAAAGACACGGGTGTATGTCTCAGCCGTGTGTGACATACGGCTATGTTGCACGGTCGTGTGTCCCTTGGGGTACCCTACGAATTTAAGTCAGTATACCCTCTAGTTCTGACATGGCCTAGAAACACGGGCATGTTTATTAGTCATGTGTGTCACACGGACTGGCACAAGGGCGTGTGGTCAGCCGTGTGGCCAAGTCAGTAGCCTCCCTAATTTTCACACGACCTGGCACACGGGCGTGTCTTGTGTCCGTGTGGACAAGTCAGTATGCATGCTCTGTTTCACCACAACTTGGACACATGGGCGTGTCTAATGCCGTGTGAGGCACACGGCCTGTTCACACGGACGTGTGACCTTTGAAAAGTTGAAAATTTTTCTAAGTTCTGAAACTTTCATATGTTATCAATTTGGTCCTGAATGCATGATTTAGACTTTCTATGCTCGTTTTAGATTCATATTGAATATGAATGAATTATATTATTAAAATGAGATGGTATTTGATATATGATTGTTCTGAATTGAGTTATAAGTCCGGTAATGCCTCTTAACCTATTCTGGTGATGGTTACGGATTAGGCGTGTTACATTTTATTGGTATCAGAGCTATGGTTTAGTCGGTTTTAGGACTACCATAGCGTATGTGAGTCTAGCTAGACATGCCATATTTATGAACTGCGATAGTGTGATGAATCCTAACATTGAAAATGTGCTTTTATATAGCAAATAGATCCCGAACAAGCCGTAGCGAATGATGTCGAAAGCAATGCTCCTGCCCTCGCGCAAAGGACGGCGCCATCCGATTCTAGACTGGCTACGACTAGTCGTGATAGTGAGGCTAGACAAGCCTTTTATCAAATGATGAACGATTGGTTTAGCCAATATATTAGAACCAATCCGGCTGTACAACAACCTCCACCCCTAGTCAATTCTCTGCAAACTCCTGGTATACCATCAGTTAATTCGGTTCAGTTAAGTAAGCCTCCGGTAGATAAGATTAGAAAGTATGGAGCCGAAGAGTTTCGAGCTACAACGAATGATAATGCTGAAAAAGCCGAATTTTGGTTAGAGAACACAATACGAGTATTTGATGAATTGTCATTGAATCCTGAGGAATGCATAAAATGTGCCATTTCACTCTTGAAAGATAGAGCGTATCACTGGTGGAAAACTTTAATATCGGTAGTTCTGAGTGAGCGAGTTACCTGTGATTTCTTTCAAACTGAATTCTCGAATAAAAACATTAGTTAGAGATTTATCAATCAGAAACGTAAAGAGTTTCTTGAGCTTAAACAAGGCCGTATGTCTGTCACAGAATACGAGCAAGAATTTGTAAGATTGAGTCAGTATGCTTATGAATGTGTTTCTACTAAGGCGATAATGTGTAAGAGATTTGAAGATGGTTTGAACGAAAATATCTATTTGTTAGTCAGGAATCTTGAGATTAAAGAATTCGTTGTGCTTGTTGAACAAGCATGTAAAGCCGAAGATATCGAGAAAGAGAAAAGAAAAACTGATTCTGAAGCTAGAGAAATGCGAAGAGATCATCGGGCAAATCATTTCAATCTGCATCAAAGAAATTTTGAGATGATAATAGCCATTCAAATGCTAATGTGGGACATTCGAATAGAGATCGTGCTATATCACATTTGAATTTCAAAACTCCAGCTATGTCTGTTGCCAGTGTTGGTAATGCAAAGAATGAAAAGCCTAAGTGTAATCAATGTAGAGGATGACATTTTGGAGAATGCTGGGGAAAAATTAATAACTGAACTTGTTACGGTTGTGGTTCACGAGATCACTTTATAAAAGATTGCCCAGATTTAGCTGAAAAAGACAATGTTCAGAATTTGAGGCCAAGTGGCAACGCTTCTCGTGGTAAACCTCCCAGAAATGCGAGAAATGTGAGTGGCAGTCAAAGAGGAACAAAAGATACAGCTATTAGATCTGAGGCTCGTGCTACTGCTAGAGCCTATGCAATCAGAGCTCGTGAGGAGGCTTCATCGCCAAATGTGATTATGGGTACATTCACTCTTTATGATACTTCTGTGATTTCTTTGATAGATCCTGGATCAACACATTCTTATATATGCATGAACTTAGTGAACAGTAAGACTTTTCTGTAGAGTCTATTGAATTTATAATTAGAGTTTTGAACCCCCTAGGTAGATGTGTTTTGGTTGATAAAGTCTGGAAGAATTGTCGTTAATGTTTCGAAACACTTGTTTTTCGACTGATCTGATGTTGTTACCTTTTGATAAGTTGGATAAAATTCTGGGTATGGATTGCTTAACTTTGCATGATACTGTTGTGAACTGCAAACAAAAAACTATTGATTTGAGATGTAAGAATGATGAAATAGTCAGAATTGAATCTAGTGATTTGAATAGATTGCCTGCTTTGATATCTTCAATGAAAGCTTTGAGTATTGTGAGAAAGGGTTGTGAAGCCTACTTTGCTTATGTGATTGATTTGAAAGTGTCAGAAAAGAAAGTTGAATTACTGCCTGTTGTATGTAAGTTTCCTGATGTGTTTCCTGAAGAACTTTCAGGATAACCTTCAATCCGAGAAGTTGAATTTGGTATTGAGTTAGTACTGGGAACTACTCCAATTTCGATAGCTCCGTATAGAATGGCTCCGACTAAATTAAAAGAATTAAAGTCTCAGTTGCAAGAGTTAACCAATAGAGGTATTGCTAGACCGAGTTTCTCACTTAGGGTGCTCTGGTTTTGTTTGTGAAAAAGAAATACTGGACGATGAGGATGTGTATAGATTATCGTTAGTTGAACCAAGTGACTAACAAGAATAAGTATCCTCTGCCCCAAATTGATGATTTGTTTGATCAGTTGAAAGGATCTGCTATGTTTTCGAAGACAGATTTGAGATCAGGCTATTATCAATTACGAGTGAAAGACTCAAACATTCTGCAAACTGCTTTCCGAATGAGGTACGGCCATTATGAATTCTTAGTTATACCTTTCGGATTGACTAATGCACCTACTATCTTTATGGATTTGATGAATAGAATTTTCAGACTGTATTTATATCGATTTGTTGTTGTATTCATTGATGACATATTGATTTACTCTCGTGATCAAACCGAGCATGCTGAGCATTTGAGAATAGTGCTACAGACTTTACGTGATAAGCAATTGTATGCGAAGTTTAGTAAATGTGAATTCTGGTTGAGCTAAGTTGATTTTCTGGGTTATATTGTATCAGCATCTGGTATCTGAGCAAGATTTCAGCTATACTGGATTGGAAACCTCCGAGGAATGTCTCTAAAGTCTGCAGTTTTCTAGGACTTACTGGTTATTATAGAAGGTTCGTAAAAGGCTTTTCTATGATTGCAACTCCGTTAATGAAACTGCTTCAAAAAGATGTTAAGTTTGAGTGGTCAGAAAAGTGTCAGAACAGCTTTGATCAGTTGAAAAATTTGTTGACTGAAGCTCCAGTATTGGTACAACCCAAATCGAGTAAAGAATTTGTGATCTACAGTGATGCTTTGTTGATCAGTCTGGGATGTGTTTTGACGCAAGAAGGAAAAGTCATAGCTTATGCTTCTAGACAAATAGAGTCGCATGAAAAAAACTATCCGACGTACGACCTTGAGTTAGTTGCGATTGTGTTTGCTTTAATAATCTGGCGTCACTATCTGTTTAGTGAGAAATGTCACATATATTCTGATCATAAGAGTTTGAAATATCTGATGACACAGAAAGATTTGAATCTGCGACAGAGAAGATGGTTAGAACTACTAAAAGACTATGACCTTGTGATTGATTATCATTCGAGTAAGGAAAATGTTGTTGCTGGTGCATTGGGTCAAAAATCATTGTTTGCTCACGTGCGAAGACCCAATTTGGGGTGGCAAATTGGCTATTCAAATGGCTTATTTTTTGTCCACACGGGATAGAGACACGAGCGTGTGTCTCAGCCGTGTGTGACACACGACTATGTTGCACGGCCGTGTGTCCCTTGGGGTACCCTACGAATTAAAGTCAGTATCCCCTCTAGTTTTGACATGGCCTAGACACATGGGCGTGTCTATTAGTCGTGTGTGTCACACGAGTGTGTGGTCGACCATATGACCAAGTTAGTATCCTCCCTAATTTTCACACAACCTGGCACATAGGCTTGTCTTATGGCTAAGTGGACATGCCAATATGTATGCTCTATTTTGCCACAGCTTAGACACACGGGCGTGTCTAATGTCGTGTAAGGCACACGGCCTGTTCACACGAGCGTGTGACCTTTGAAAAGTTGAAAATTTTTCTAAGTTCTAAAACTTTCATATGTTATTGATTTGGTCCCGAATGCATGATTTAGACTTTGTATGTTCGTTTTAGATTCATATTGAATATGAATGACTTATATTATTGAAACGAGATGGTATTTGATATATGATTGTTCTGAATTGAGTTATAAGTCCGGTAATGCCTTTTAGCCTATTCTGGCAACGGTTACGGATTAGGGGTGTTACAGATTGTCAGGAGCATCGTCACACTATCAATCATTTGTTGGTAATTTTGAAGCTTGTATCTATGGTATATGGCATGTATAAGCTAGTGTCATATTGGTATATTTTGAGCTATGATGTTAGCCATGTGATTTGGTTTGTTAATGATGCAAATGTTGGTATGTTTTTAGCCATTTTAGTTGATTAAATGTGATGCATATTTATATGTTTTTGGTATGTTTGACATAGTTATTTTAGTTAAATGGATGTTGATTTGGTTAGTTATCAATGTTTGAAAGATTTGGTATATTTTTGTATATGGAATTTAGTAGTTGAATTGGTTGATGATATATATATAGCTTAATATATGATTGATTTGGCATGTTTTTGGTTGCCTAAAAATGTAATGAAATGGTGCTATTATGGGTTGATTTTTATGCTTGTCGATAGGGTGGCAAATTGACTTTACAAATGGCTTATTTTTGTCCATAATGGTAGAGACATGTTCGTGTGTCTCAGCCGTGTACGACACACGGCCATGTTACACGATCGTGTGCCCTCTGGGGTAGCCCTACGAATTTAAGTCAGTCTCGAGCACGGTTGAGACACACAGGCGTGTCTGATGACCATGTGAGGTACACAGCCTTAGCATATGGGCGTGTGTGGCCATTTTAAAGGGTACACGGGCGTGTGGTTGGCCGTGTGACCCAAGTCAATAACCTCTTCAGTCTTCCCACGGCCAAGGCACATGGGGGTGTCTCTGGCCGTGTGGTATCAGTATGTATGCTCTGTTTTCACACGGCCTAGGACACGGGTGTGTCTGGTAGCCGTGTGAGGCACACGGCTTGCTTACACGGGCATAAATGTAAAATTTTTCTAAATGTTCAAAATTTTTTATATATGATCGGTTTAGTCCTGAACCACCCTTAAGCATGTTTTAAGGTCTCGTAGAACCTTATAAGGGACAATGTGAATGTTTACAAATGGTTTTTGATAATGAATGTATAAATGTATGTGAATGGATGTATTATTTGGTAATGCCTCATAACCCTATTCTGGCGTCAGATATGGGTTAATGGTGTTACATTTATTGATATCAGGGCTATAGTTTAGTCGATTCTAGGACTAACGTAGCACGTGAGAGTCTAGCTATACATGCCATATATATATAAACTGTGATAGTGTGATGATTCTTAACAGTCAAAATGTGTTTTTATATGGCGAATGGATCCCGATTGAGCCATAGCTGATGATCTAAAAAGTAATGCGCCCACTCCAACTCAAAGGGCAACGCCGGTCGATTCAAGGCCTATGTCAAGTAGCCGAGAGGGAGAGGCTAAGCAAGCTTTCTTCAAATGATGAGTGAGTGGTTCACGAATTTCTTCGAACGAATCTGACTGCTCAACAACCTCCACCCCTACCTGTACCTCAACAAGTTCAAGTTGTGCCTCAAGTGTTAAATCCAATTCGATTGAATAAGCCACCAGTGGATAAGATAGGTAAACACGGGGCCAAAGAGTTTCGGGCTACAGTTGATGATGATGCTGAAAGGGTTCAGTTCTGGCTCGAGAATACAATCAGAGTGTTTGATGAATTATCCTGTACGCCTGAAGAATGTATCAAATGCGTAGTATCTTTGTTTAGAGATAATGCATATCATTGGTGGAAAACATTGACACCGATGGTTCCTACAGAATGGGTTACCTGGGATTCTTTCAGACTAAGTTTCAAAAAAAGTATATAAGCCAGTGATTTCTCGATCAGAAACATAAAGAGATTCTAGAATTGAAACAAAGCAGAATGACTGTGACCGAGTACGAAAGAGAATTTGTACGATTGAGCAAATATACTCGGGAATATATCTCTACTGAAGAGACCATGCGTAAAAGATTCGTCGATGGATTGAACGAAGATATAAAGCTATTAGTTGGAATTCTGGAAATCAAAGAATTTAGCTGAAGATCTCAGTAAAGAAAAGAGAAAAGAAAATTCCGAGGCTAGAGACACCAGAAAGAGATTGATGAATAAGCAGTATCAATCTTCACCAATGAAATCCAGAGATTCGTATACTCATCCAAATGCTTCAATTGGATATCTGAAGTGCTAAACAAAACTCTAGTTCTAAAGCTCAAGCTACATCAGTAGCTAGTATTGGCAGTGTGAGAGACAACAAACTTGAATGTCAGCAGTGTAGGCGACGACATTTTGGAGAATGCTAGAACAAAAGAAATAAAGCATGTTACAAATGTGGATCGTTGGATCATTTTATGCGAGATTTCCCAGAGTTGATGGAAAAAGATGACGTGAAGTACACGAGGCGGAGTAACACTGTAAACAGGAGAAGACCACCTAGAAACATGGGAAATGTGAGTGGTAGTTAGAAAGTGACTAAAGAATTTGTTGTGAGGTACGAAGAGAGAGCACCTGCTAGAGTGTGACAGCCCTAAAGTGACCCTAGTAGGAAAGCGGTTTCGGGACCGCTAAACCGAGTACCAAATTGTTTGAATATGATATTTATTGTCTAAAATAAATGTGTGAAAATTTTAAGCTTCTATTTAGTAAGTTGCATGTGAATTTAGTCAATAGGACTTATGTGTGACATTTTTGAAATGTGATAGATCAAAACATAAGGACCTATTAGTGCATGTTGAAAAAGGGGGGACTTGCATGTCAATTTTCCCCCCCCATCTAGTAGTGGCCGGCCATGACATTAGGATGGACAAAGGGTGATGGGCAAAACATGTCATAGACATGTTGTGTTGGTGCATCATGGGAGGAAACAATAAAATAATGAGCATGGTAATTAAATAATGAAAGGGAGGAGTGATGAAAAAAAATGGTCTCATCCATGCCCCCCCTTTTGCCGTGAATGGAAGAAAGAAAACAAAAAAAATGTGTGTTCATCCTTGAACATCCTTGACCGAAATTCAAAAGGAAAGAAAGGAGGAAATGTTGAAGAGGTTCGGCCATGCATGTAACTAGGCTAAGGTATGTTTGAGGTTGCTCCGTGAGATTCATGTATATTTTAGTAGTTAGCTTGAGTTCTAACTAGCCCATGGTTCAAATCTTTACTATGTCATGGAGATGATATTCGGCTAAGGTGGATTTGTGTTGATATCATTTGCATGCTAAAAGTGAAGCTTTGTAATGGTGCATGTGATGGTGGATTGATGATTCTTGAATCTTCTTTTTAGCATTTTTGAGTGAGACATTAAGTTCTTTGTTTAACCATGACCAAAAATTGAAATGGTATGGTGTTGTGATGCATTCGGCCACATGAATAAGTACATAAGTTATATGTATGTTCGGCCATAGGTAGCCTATTAATAGCTTTAGCTTGACTTAGAAAATTCGGCTAAGGGGAAATATTAGCTAGTGTGTTGAATTCGATTCGTGATTTTGTACATATGTGACTCTAATGTCTAATGTATATATGGGCTACGTACCTTGAGCTTCTCTTTTGATGTTCGAATGAATTGTATTAAATTACTTGATGTGATTAAAAATGCGTGTGACCATTGTGTATTTGAGCTAAAAGGTGGCCATATGACCTATCAAACTCCTTGTCATATTCGGCCATAAGGTAGCCAAATGAGACTTTAATGAGTTAAATTTGTTTGAATTAGCTCAAGAGCTTAGAGGACCACAGTTGGATAAGGGAAAGGAAAAAGTGATCGAATAGCTGTCGAAATCGCTCGACCACATCCGAGGTAAGTTCTTGAGTAATAGAGCTTAAATTATGATTTGATTAGATCATGTTTTAAGCAAATCAAAATCATGCTCTTTATGTGTGGCTATTGAGCCGAAATTGCAAGAATGATAAGTGTCTTGTGTTTGAATTTTGCTAATGAAAATGAAATACGAATGTGTCATGATTTATTGTTAAATGTGCATGGTTATTTGAATGATGTCCGGCTAAGTCCCGAAGGCTTTGTGCTAAGTGACCATATCCGGACTAAGATCCGAAGGCATTTGTGCGAGTTACTAATTCGGGCTAAGCCCGAAGGCATTGGTGCGAGTTACTAAATCCGGGTTAAGTCCCGAAGGCATTTGTGCGAGTTACTATAACCGGGCTAAGTCCCGAAGGCATTTGTGCGAGTTACTATAACCGGGCTATGTCCCGAAGGCATTTGAACGAGTAGCTGTATCCGGTTAAATTTCGAAGGTACGTGATTTGGGAATGAATGATCTTGCTGTAAAAATTTCAGTTAATACGCCTGTAACATCCCAACATTGAGGTATGTTTCATATGTGCTTTGAATTAGTTGAGCCCTTATAAATAAGTATTCGCTCAGTTGATAAATGAGCTACCGACCTTTGGCTAAGTTGATCTTTGTGTATGAATAAAAGGGTTGGTAATGTGAAGTAAGTATGATATTGAAAATTTGTGCATATGAAATTATCCGTTTAGCTACATGAATGCTATACTTTGGTTGTGTCTAAATTCTTTGCTCAAAACTTACTAAGCATTTAATGCTTACTCCGTTTCTTTGATTCTCTGTTTTATAGATTTTGGTTCTTCAGCTATCGGACTCGGGATTTTTGGAAGTCGAAGTCTCCCACACTATCAAAGCCCCCTTTTGGTACAATTTTGGTTGAACTTTGAAATGGCATGTATAGGACTACCCTTTTTGTTGTGGGTCATGGACCCTTTGGATTTGTATAATTTTGGATAGCCATGCGAAAATGGCTTATATATGTTTGAGCATAATGTTATAATCATTTGGTATGGATATGTGACAGCCCAAAATTGACCCTAGTCGGGAAGTGGTTTCGGGACCGCTAAACCGAGTCACCGAAATGTTGGAATGTGATATTTATTGTCTAGAATATGTAATTATGAATGTGTGAAAATTTCAAGCTTCGATTTAGTCGATTGCATGTGAATTTAGTCAATAGGACTTATGTGCGACATTTTTGAAATGTGATAGGTCGAAGCATAAGGACCTATTAGAGCATGAAATAAAAAGGGGGGACTTGCATGTCAAATTCCCCCCCTAACTAGTAGTGGCCGGCCATGACAAGCATGGTAGACCAAGTGTGATGGGCAAGACATGTCATAGACATGTTGTGTTGGTGCATCATGGGTGGAAAAAAATAAATTAAGGAGCATGGGCATAAAATAATGAAAGGAAATATGATGAAAACAAAAAAAAGTGTGTAGTTGTTCCCCCCCCATTGCCGTGAGTTAAAGAAAAGAAAAGAGAAAATTTTGTTCATCCTTTTTCATCTTCACTTGGCCAAAAATTTTATGGAGGAAGGAAGAAGAAAGGTTGAAGAGGTTCGGCCATGCATGTAGCTAGGCTAAGGTATGTTTGATGATGTTCCATGAGATGCATGCATGTTTTAGTTGTTAGCTTGAGTTCTACCTAGCCCATGGTCTAAATATTGCTATGTGATGGAAATGACACTCGGCCATGGATGCATCATTCTTGGTTGATGTTTGATGTTGTGGTGATGAGGCATGAAGATGAGTTAAGATTCGGCCTAGGTGGATTTAGTGTTAATGCCATTGCATGCTAAATATGAAGCTTGTTAATGATGCATGTGATGGTGGATTGATGATTCTTGAATCTCCTTTTTAGCATTTTTGAGTGAGCACATATGTGCATTGGTTGCTAGATGGGGAAGAATCGGCTAGCAAGTTGTGTGCTAAGGCCGAATATAACTTTTGTATGTTAATGAGCAATGCATGTGTTAAATTGATGGAAAGGGAGAGGATGCTTTACTAGTGTATATATGTGTGTATTAGCCAAGTTTTGAACTTGAAACAAGATGATATTTATAATCAATACAAGTAACCATACTTGTAGGAAGTATTAAGCATATAATCGGCCCCAACATAGACATGCATATTCGGCCATAGGAAGGAGATTGGTGTTGCATGTATTCGGTTAGAGGCAAGCATATTGATGCTTTTGTCTTGGCTTAGAAAATTCGGCCAAGGGGGAAAAATTAGCTAAAATGTTGAGTTTGATTCATGATTCCGTACATATGTGACTTTAATGTCTAATGTATAAAAATGGGCTAAGTGCCTTGTGTTCCTCTTTCCGATGCTCAAATGATTAAATCAATTTATTTGTTTAATTAAGCTCAAGAGCAAAGGGGAACTAAATCGATAAAGGGAAGGAAAAAGTGGTCGAATAGCTATCGGAATCGTTCGACAACACCCGTGGTAAGTTCTTGAGTAAAAGAGCTTAAATTATGATTTGATTAGATCATGTTTTAAGCAAACCAAAATCATGCTCTTTATGTGTGGCTATTGAGCCGAAATTGCAAGAATGATAAGTGTCTTGTGTTTGAATTTTGCTAATGAAAATGAAATACGAATGTGTCATGATTTATTGTTAAATGTGCATGGTTATTTGAATGATGTCCGGGCTAAGTCCCGAAGGCTTTGTGCTAAGTGACCATATCCGGACTAAGATCCGAAGGCATTTGTGCGAGTTACTAATTCCGGGCTAAGCCCGAAGGCATTGGTGCGAGTTACTAAATCCGGGTTAAGTCCCGAAGGCATTTGTGCGAGTTACTATAACCGGGCTAAGTCCCGAAGGCATTTGTGCGAGTTACTATAACCGGGCTATGTCCCGAAGGCATTTGAACGAGTAGCTGTATCCGGTTAAATTCCGAAGGTACGTGATTTGGGAATGAATGATCTTGCTGTAAAAATTTCAGTTAATACGCTTGTAACATCCCAACATTGAGGTATGTTTCGTATGTGCTTTGAATTAGTTGAGCCCTTATAAATAAGTATTCGCTCAGTTGATAAATGAGCTACGACCTTTGGCTAAGTTGATCTTTGTGTATGAATAAAAGGGTTGGTAATGTGAAGTAAGTATGATATTGAAAATTTGTGCATATGAAATTATCCGTTTAGCTACATGAATGCTATACTTTGGTTGTGTCTAAATTCTTTGCTCAAAACTTACTAAGCATTTAATGCTTACTCCGTTTCTTTGATTCTCTGTTTTATAGATTTTGGTTCTTCAGCTATCGGACTCGGGATTTTTGGAAGTCGAAGTCTCCCACACTATCAAAGCCCCCTTTTGGTACAATTTTGGTTGAACTTTGAAATGGCATGTATAGGACTACCCTTTTTGTTGTGGGTCATGGACCCTTTGGATTTGTATAATTTTGGATAGCCATGCAAAATGGCTTATATATGTTTGAGCATAATGTTATAATCATTTGGTATGGATATGTGACAGCCCAAAATTGACCCTAGTCGGGAAGTGGTTTCGGGACCGCTAAACCGAGTCACCGAAATGTTTGATGTGATATTTATTGTCTAGAATATGTAATTATGAATGTGTGAAAATTTCAAGCTTCGATTTAGTCGATTGCATGTGAATTTAGTCAATAGGACTTATGTGCGACATTTTTGAAATGTGATAGGTCGAAGCATAAGGACCTATTAGAGCATGAAATAAAAAGGGGGGACTTGCATGTCAAATTCCCCCCTAACTAGTAGTGGCCGGCCATGACAAGCATGGTAGACCAAGTGTGATGGGCAAGACATGTCATAGACATGTTGTGTTGGTGCATCATGGGTGGAAAAAAATAAATAAGGAGCATGGGCATAAAATAATGAAAGGAAATATGATGAAAACAAAAAAAAAGTGTGTAGTTGTTCCCCCCCCCCATTGCCGTGAGTTAAAGAAAAGAAAAGAGAAAATTTTGTTCATCCTTTTTCATCTTCACTTGGCCAAAAATTTTAAGGAGGAAGGAAGAAGAAAGGTTGAAGAGGTTTGGCCATGCATGTAGCTAGGCTAAGGTATGTTTGATGATGTTCCATGAGATGCATGCATGTTTTAGTTGTTAGCTTGAGTTCTACCTAGCCCATGGTCTAAATCTTGCTATGTGATGGAAATGACACTCGGCCATGGATGCATCATTCTTGGTTGATGTTTGATGTTGTGGTGATGAGGCATGAAGATGAGTTAAGATTCGGCCTAGGTGGATTTAGTGTTAATGCCATTGCATGCTAAATATGAAGCTTGTTAATGATGCATGTGATGGTGGATTGATGATTCTTGAATCTCCTTTTTAGCATTTTTGAGTGAGCACATATGTGCATTGGTTGCTAGATGGGGAAGAATCGGCTAGCAAGTTGTGTGCTAAGGCCGAATATAACTTTTGTATGTTAATGAGCAATGCATGTGTTAAATTGATGGAAAGGGAGAGGATGCTTTACTAGTGTATATATGTGTGTATTAGCCAAGTTTTGAACTTGAAACAAGATGATATTTATAATCAATACAAGTAACCATACTTGTAGGAAGTATTAAGCATATAATCGGCCCCAACATAGACATGCATATTCGGCCATAGGAAGGAGATTGGTGTTGCATGTATTCGGTTAGAGGCAAGCATATTGATGCTTTTGTCTTGGCTTAGAAAATTCGGCCAAGGGGGAAAAATTAGCTAAAATGTTGAGTTTGATTCATGATTCCGTACATATGTGACTTTAATGTCTAATGTATAAAAATGGGCTAAGTGCCTTGTGTTCCTCTTTCCGATGCTCAAATGATTAAATCAATTTATTTGTTTAATTAAGCTCAAGAGCAAAGGGGAACTAAATCCGATAAAGGGAAGGAAAAAGTGGTCGAATAGCTATCGGAATCGTTCGACAACACCCGAGGTAAGTTCTTGAGTAAAAGAGCTTAAATTATGATTTGATTAGATCATGTTTTAAGCAAACCAAAATCATGCTCTTTGTGTGGCTATTGAGCCGAAATTGCAAGAATGATAAATGTCTTGTGTTTGAGTTTTACTAATGAAAAACGAAATACGAATGTGCCATGATTTATTGTTAAATGTGCATGGTTATTTGAATGATGTCCGGGCTAAGTCCCGAAGGCTTTGTGCTAAGTGACCATATCCGGACTAAGATCCGAAGGCATTTGTGTGAGATACTAATTCCGGGCTAAGCCCGAAGGCATTTGTACGAGTTACTAAATCCGGGTTAAGTCCCGAAGGCAATTTTCGAGTTACTATAACCGGGCTATGTCCCGAAGGCATTTGAACGAGTAGCTATATCCGGTTAAATTCCGAAGGTACGTGATTTGGGAATGAATGATCTTGCTGTAAAATTTCAGTAAATACTCTAGAAACATCCCAACATTGAGGTATGTTTCGTATGTGCTTGAATTTAGTTGAGCTGTAACACCCCGAACCCGAGACCGACACCGGAGTCGGACACGAGATGTTAACAAACTTTGAAAAATTTCCTTCCAGACACTGCCCAGTCTGAGTACTAGTCGCTTCAAAAATCATATCTTGAGTTTCACAACTCAAAAATCAGTTTTGTGATTTTTCCCTGAAACTAGACTCATGTCCCCACCTATGTATTTTTTTCTAGAATTTTTGGTCGGCCAATTAGTACAGTTTATTAGTCAAAGTCTCCCATGTTACAGGGGTCGACTACACTGACCTTTTCCCATTACGACTTGGATATCTCTCTGCACAGAGCTTCAATACTGATTCCGTTTGTTTCTATGGAAACTAGACTCAGAGAGGAATCCATACATATATGGTATGACCCCTAATTATCTCTGGTCAATTTATAGTGAATTTCCAAATCGGAACAGGGAATCCAGAAACTGTTCTGGCCCTGTTCCACAAGAACCCGAATATCTCTTACTGTACTGTCCATATGATTGTTTTGTTACTTTCCTATGAAAGTAGGTTCTTCAAGGTTTGTTTACATAATTTATTCACTATTTAATTCCATTCCTACGAATTCTTGTGATTTTTCCAATCCACACCACTGCTGCTGTCAGCCTCTGTTTTCAAAGTAAACCTTACCTATTTTCGGGGTTTCATGGACCAACTAGGGCCTTATCATACATATGCCCACATATGATCATACTTAGCCATTCCAATGGCTGATCATTTGCTCAACACTTCCATTCCAACTATAGTTACATCATGAAACCATCTATACATTCATAAACACGAATGGTCTAATGCCATACTCCACTTCTACAAGCCATTTTCGCATGGCTGTACACTTATACATTTCATAAAGTACTCGAAAAACAACAATGGGTAGTCCTATACATGCCATATCAAAATTCAACCAAAATAGTACCCAAAAGAGCCTTTGATAGTGTGGGCGACTTCGACTTCAAGATCCCGAGTCCGATAGCTGGAGAACCAAAAAAATCTATAAAACAGAGGAGCAATGGAACGAAGTAAGCAATTTATGCTTAGTAAGTTTTGAGCAAGAAATTCCAGCATTAACAAAGAATAACACACATTTAGCTAAACGGAATATTTCATAATACGCAATTTACCGATACCAAACTTGCTTCACAACATTAACAACCCTTATGTACATACACAATAGACTAACTTAGCCGAAGGCCGGTAGCTCGTTTATCAACTGAGCGAACATTTATTTGTAAGGGCTCGATTAAATTCAACACATACGTAACATATCCCCATATTGGGATGTTTTTCGAGTATTCGCTGGAATTTTACAGCAAGCTCATTCATTACCAAATCACGTACCTTCGGGATTTAACCGGATATAGCTCCTCGTTCAAATGCCTTCGGGACATAGCCCGGTTTCAGTAACTCACACAATGCCTTCGGGACATAACCCGGATTTAATAACTCGCACGAATGCCTTCGGGACTTAACCCGGATTTAGTATCTCGCACAAAGGCCTTCGGGGCTTAACCGGAATTTGTATCTCGCACAAATGCCTTCGGATCTTAGTCCGGGTATATTCACTTAGCACAAAGCCTTCGGGACTTAGCCCGGACAGCATTCAATTAATCATGCACATCTAACAATAATTCATGGCACATTCATATTTCATTTTCATTTGCGAAACTCAAACACAAGGCACATATCGTCCTTGCACATTCGGCTCAATAGCCACACATAGAGCATGATTTAATCACATCGTAATTTAAGCTCTCTTACTCAAGAACTTACCTCGGGTGTTGTCGAACGATTCCGCTAGCTATTCAACCACTTTTTCCTTCCCTTTATCGGATTTATTTCCCCTTTGCTCTTGAGCTTAATCAAACAAATAAATTGATTTCATCATTTAGGCATCAAAAAGATGAACACAAGGCACTTAGCCCATATTTATACATTAGACATTAAAGTCTCATACATGCAAAAATCATGCATCAACACAACATATTAGCTAATTTCTTTCCCCTTGGCCGAATATGCATGTCTATTTTTGGGGTCGATCTCAACACTTAATACACACATATACACACACTAGTAAAGCATCCTCCCCCTTTTCATCGATTTAACACATGCATTGCTCATCAACATGCAAAGTTACATTCGGCCTTAGCACACATCTTGCTAGCCGATTCTTCTCCATTTAGCAACCAATGCACATATGTGCTCACACAAAAATGCTAAAAAGGAGGTTCAAGAATCATCAAGCCATCATCACATGCATCATTAACAAGCCTCATATTTTGCATGCAATGGCATTAACACAACCTCCACCTAGGCCGAATCTTAACTCATCCTCATGCCTCATCACCACAACATCAAACACCAACCAAGAATGATGCATCCATGGTCAAGTGCCAATTCCATCACATAGCAAGATTTAGACCATGGGCCAAGTAGAACTCAAGCTAACAACTAAAACATGCATGCATCTCATGGAACATCATCAAACATACCTTAGCCTAGCTACATGCATGGCCGAATCTCTTCACCTTTCTTCTTCTTTCCTCCTTAAAATTTTTGGCCAAGGATGAACCAAAGGATGAGAAAATTTTTCTTTGTTTTTTTCTTTCTAGTTTCGGCAAGCATGAAGATGAGAAAAGGATGAACAAAATTCTCTCCTTTCTCTTCTTTAGCTCACGGCAATGGGGGGGGAACAAACAACTACACACACATTTTTTTTTTGTATTCTCCATACTCCTTTTTATTATTTTATTTGTTTTATCCCAACATTTTATGACACAAATTAACATATCTTATTTGTGCCATACTCATGCCATAATTTCCATAAAATAAATTGCACACTTGTGCATCATGCCCATCATGGCCGGCCACTACTAGTAGGGGGGGAATTTGACATGCAAGTCCCCCTTTGTCCACATGCACTAATAGGTCCTCACACATTGACCTATCACATTTTAGAATTTTCTCACATAAGTCCTATTGACTAAATTCACATGAAATCAACCAAATTGAAGCTTGAAATTTTCACACATTCATAATTACATATTCTAGACAATAAGTATCACATTCAAACATTTCGGTGACTTAGTTTAGCGGTCCCGAAACCACTTCCCGACTAGGGTCAACTTTGGGCTGTCACAACTCTCCCCCACTTAAGAAATTTTCGTCCCCGAAAATCTTACCGGTAAATAGGTTTGGGTATCGTTCTTTCATCGAGCTCTCGGTCTCCCAAGTAGCTTCCTCGATCCCGTGTTTGAGCCATAACACCTTTACTAGCGGAACTCTTTTGTTTCGCAACTCCTTCACTTCACGAGCTAGGATACGCATCGGTTCTTCTTCATAGCTCATGTCGACTTGAATTTCAACCTCTGATGGGCTAATTATGTGCGATGGATCAGATCGATAGCGTCGAAGCATCGAAACATGAAAGACGTCATGAATCTTTTCAAGCTCCGGGGGCAAAATCAATCTATACGCAACCGGACCAACTCGTTCGGAGATTTCGTACGGCCCAATGAATCTTGGGCTCAACTTGCCCTTACGGCCGAACCTGAGTATCTTTTTCCAAGGTGAAACCTTAAGGAACACTTTGTCTCCCACCTGATACTCGATGTCTTTTCGTTTCAAATCTGCGTACGACTTCTGACGATCCGTGGCTACCTTTAGACTTTCACGGATTACCTTTACTTTCTGTTCAGCATCTTTAATCAAATCAACTCCGAAAATTTTACTTTCACCGAGCTCGGTCCAAAACAATGGTGTACGGCATTTACGACCGTACAAAGCCTCGTAAGGTGCCATCTTAATACTTGATTGAAAACTATTGTTGTAAGCGAATTCAATCAAAGGTAAATACCGTTCCCATGAACTACTGAACTCGAGGATGCAACATCTCAACATATACTCAAGTATCTGAATTATCCGCTCGGATTGACCATCGGTTTGGGGGTGAAAAGCAGTGCTAAAATGCAGCTTGGTACCCAGAGCTTCTTGCAATTTCTTCCAAAATCGTGAGGTGAATCTCGGATCTCTATCCGACACGATAGAAACAGGTATCCCGTGTAATCTCACAATTTGATAAACGTACAATTCAGCTAGTTTATCCAATGAAAAATCCGTACGTACGGGGATGAAATGAGCCGACCTAGTCAGTCTATCAACAACAACCCATATCGCATCCTTCTTACTTGCTGACAAGGGCAGTCCGGACACAAAGTCCATTGTGACTCGATCCCATTTCCACTCGGGTATCATGATCGGCTGGAGTAATCCTGAAGGCACTTGATGTTCCGCTTTCACTTGTTGACATATCAAACATCTCGAAACAAAGTCGGAGATGTCCCGTTTCATACCATGCCACCAAAATTGACGTTTCAAATCGTTGTACATTTTCGTACTCCCCGGGTGAATTGACATTCGGCTACAATGGGCTTCGTTCAGAATCATCGAAATGAGTTCCGAATTCCTTGGAACACACAAACGATTTCTGAACCTCAAACAATCATCATCATCAATTTGAAACTCCGATTCCTCGTTCGGAAAACACTTAGCCCGTTTTGCAACCAATTCATCATCGACTTTCTGAGCTTCACGAATTTGGTGAGTCAATAATGGTTTAGCTTTTAATTCAGCTACTAACACATTGTCTGGTAGAACAGACAAATGCACGTTCATCGCTCGTAAAGCAAACAATGACTTCCGGCTTAAGGCGTCCGCAACCACGTTAGCCTTTCCCGGGTGGTAATCAATGACAAGCTCGTAATCTTTCAACAACTCAAGCCAACGTCTTTGTCGCAGATTCAAGTCTCGTTGAGTCATCAAATATTTGAGACTTTTGTGATCCGAAAATACATGGCACTTCTCACCAAACAGATAATGTCGCCATATTTTTAAAGCAAACACGATGGCAGCTAGTTCGAGATCATGGGTCGGATAATTCCTCTCGTGTGGCTTCAATTGTCTCGACGCATAGGCCACGACTCGACCTTCTTGCATCAATACGCAACCCAACCCAAGTAGGGATGCGTCACTATAAATGACAAACTCTTTACCTGATTCGGGTTGCACCAAAATTGGAGCTTCAGTCAAATGAGTTTTCAGTTGGTCGAAACTTTTCTGACATTTCTCCGTCCACTCGAACTTAACATCCTTTTGAAGTAGCTTCGTCATTGGTGTGGCTATCATCGAGAAACCTTTCACAAATCGTCGGTAATAACCGGCGAGCCCCAAAAAGCTCCGAACTTCAGTAATATTTCTCGGAGGTTTCCAGTCAAGTATGGCTGAAATTTTGTTCGGGTCAACTCGAATACCCGACGCGGATACCACATGACCCAAGAAGCTAACCTCTCTTAACCAGAACTCACACTTACTGAACTTAGCATATAACTGCTTATCCCGCAAAATTTGCAGCACTAGCCTCAGATGCTCAGCATGTTCGGTCTCATCTCTTGAATAGACCAAAATGTCATCAATGAACACAACTACGAACCGATCCAAATACGGTCTGAAGATCCGATTCATCAAATCCATAAATACTGCAGAGGCATTAGTGAGCCCAAACGGCATCACTAAGAATTCGTAGTGACCATATCTCGTTCTGAAGGCAGTTTTGGGAATATCTGAATCTCGGATTCGCAACTGATAATAGCCCATCTCAAATCTATTTTTGAGAACACTGAGGCTCCCTTCAGTTGGTCGAACAAATCATCGATGCGCGGCAACGGATATTTGTTCTTTATCTTCACTTTATTCAGCTGACGATAGTCAATGCACAACCTCATGGTTCCGTCCTTCTTTTTCACGAACAATACTGGTGCACCCCAAGGTGAGAAACTTGGTCGAGCGAAACCTCTATCCGTCAGTTCTTGCAACTGAGCTTTCAACTCCTTTAACTCGGTTGGTGCCATACGATACGGAGCTATCGAAATCGGCGTAGTCCCAGGTACAAGCTCAATACCAAACTCTACCTCCCGAACAGGTGGTAAACCCGGTAATTCTTCCGGAAAAACATCCGGGTATTCACAAACCACCGGCACAGATTCGGGTTTCTTTTCTAATTCTTTGTCACCAAGTACATACGCAAGGTATGCTTCGCACCCTTTTCTTACATATTTCTGTGCCAACATTGCTGATATTACAGCTGGCATCCCCTCCAAGTCCGCAGACTCAATTCGGACTACTTCGTTATTTGCGCACCTCAAATCAATAGTCTTGCTCTTGCAATTCACAATCGCATCATGCGCGGTCAACCAATCCAAACCAAGGATAACATCAAATTTATCAAACGGCAAAAGCATCAAGTCTGCCGGAAAACAGGAACCTCGAATTTCCAGGGGACATTTCTTACACACTTTGTCGACAAGCACGTAACGACCCAAGGGATTTGACACCCGAATTACGAACTCAGTAGACTCAATAGGTAAAGTCTTACTGGATGCTAAGGTTTCACATATGTAAGAATGAGTAGAACCGGGGTCAATCAAAGCAATTACATTAGTATCAAAGAGAGTGAATGTACCGGTAATAACATCAGGCGAAGAAGCATCCTCGCGGGCACGTATAGCATAAGCTCTAGCAGGCGCACGGGCTTCGGATCTGGTTATATCATCTCTAGATCCTCTCTGACCACCACTAGCATTGCCCATATTTCCAGATGGTCTACCTCGAGCAGTGGTAGCACCCGGTCTCCCACTCTGATTTGCATTCTGTCCCGACAACCTCGGGCAATCTTTAATGAAGTGGTCAACTGATCCGCATTTGTAACAGGAGCGGTCAGGAAATCTACAACTCCCCGAATGCCATTTACCGCAATATCGGCATTTCATCCTGTCTCGACGTTCATTCCCAACACTGGCGACCGAAGTGCCTCGTGTACCCACAGGGGGTCGATCACGATCTCGTCTAAAAAGGCCCGAAGTGCCTCTAAACTGGCCCGCATCATCTCGAAATCTCTTCGATGTCTGTTGAAGAGACCTTCCTGAGGATCTTTTACGAAACTCTCCAGTTCCCTCATCAACTCTTTGCTTTT
>NC_053426.1:30312943-30338343 GCF_007990345.1 Gossypium hirsutum | reverse complement strand
AAGTTTCAGTTGTTAGTAGTGACGTAACAATGTGACAATTAAATGCATAAATGACTGCTGGAAACTCCAGCTTGAAAACAAATTGTTCCAGCATGTAAATGCTGATTTGAATGTGCTGTAATATGTGGAGGAATTGGTCTGCTGCATGTTTGAAATAAAAGAAAACAATGGTTGTTAAATATTAGTTTTTGTTGCTAGTCGTATGGGTTTAATTCATTGTTCAAGGGGCTATAAATTGGTGTTAATTAAGCTATTAGGATGGTCTAATAAAATAGCCTGATTGTTAAATAATGCTTGCTGTCCAGATTGAAATTATGCTAGAAGGTTGAACAATTGTTGTTCAAATGGAATTTTGGAGTGTTTAATGGACTCCATGTTGCTAAAATTTACATGAATAGAAATTTCTAAGCTTAAATTGTAAGAATTTGAGTTGTGTGGTTTAAATTGTCAAAGATGCATTTGGCAATTGATTATAATTTGTTAAAGGGTGTAAAGTATTGATAGTTCTAAATGGTACATAGTTAAATGAAGATGGAAGCTTGATAAACTTTTATTTAGAATGTGAATTAGATATAAATTAAATAAGCATGAAATCGAATCATGGCATGTTTTATTAAATATGATACATATTAAAATCTATTGTTTTAGATGTAGATTAAATGATATGTGATTGCCAAATGTGATTGTTAAGTGAATAATATTAGTTAAGTACTTAAGCAAATCTATTGTTTTACTTAAGCTTAAGAGCAAAGAGGATCAAAGTTTGATGGGGGAAAAGAGAAAGTAAACAAATAGCCGCGGATATCTAGTTGTCGACCACTTCCGAGGTAAGTTTTAAGTGATTAAACGTTGAGTAAATTCAATTATAATAGGACATGATGAGTTGATTTAATAAGATATGATGTGGCCATGATATGTTCTAAGCTCAAATGGTAAGTTCTTAAGTGTTTGAGCTTGGGAATTCAAGGGTAATTTGAAATAGTCTGCTTAGGACAGCAGCAGTAATGTGACTTTAGAAAATCACCATAAATTTATGGATTTGAATTAGAGGCTGAATGAGACATGAAATTAAAGCTTAATGAGTCTAGTTTCTTATAAAAGCAACCGTGTAAGCAATGGAATTTCCGATAATGAGATACTTAAAGTTGTGTGAGACAGCGCAGAATGACACTGTAATCC
Source organism: Gossypium hirsutum (assembly GCF_007990345.1). Classification (NCBI taxonomy): domain Eukaryota; kingdom Viridiplantae; phylum Streptophyta; class Magnoliopsida; order Malvales; family Malvaceae; genus Gossypium; species Gossypium hirsutum. Next base: position 30,337,164 of record NC_053426.1, on the reverse strand, counting down.
TCTGTTCTGTTTTTAGAAAATCATTATAAATTGTACAAAAATGGTTATAAGATAAAATTTATATGCTTAGACTCCTTAATGAGTCTAGTTTCAAATGAAATCAAATACAACACATTTTGAATTCAGTAAAATGAGAAATTTGATTCGTAGTGAAGAGTGTTCAGATTAGTCAAACAGTGAAACAGGGGAAACTTTAAGAAAAATCTGGTATTGATTGGACAAACCTAAAATTCTGGAAATTTTATGGATGGAAGATATACGAGTCTATATTCAGGAAAAATTAACGGAAAGTGATTTGGAGTTTTGTAGCTCCAGTTATAAATAATTTAGTGACTATTGCTCAGGAAAAATAGCTTGTGCTGAATTTGAGATTATGTTGTGAACCTTGATAAACTTGTTTTAGTTGCTCATAAGCTATTGATTAAACCCATACTTGAATTCTAAATCGTGATATTGTAAGTTTATGAGTATTCGAATATGAAATGATAGTAAGGCCTAATGGCCGATGTGATGAATGTGAAAGTGTATATATGTGATAACGCCTAATGGCCGATGTGATGAATGTGAAAGTGTATATATGTGATAAGGCCTAATAGCCGATGTGATGAATGTGAAAGTGTATATATATGTGATAAGGCCTAATGGCCGATGTGATGAATGTGAAAGTGTATATGTGTGATAAGGCCTAATAGCCGATGTGATGAATGTGAAAGTGTATATGTGTGATAAGGCCTAATAGCCGATGTGATGAATGTGAAAGTGTATATGTGTGATAAGGCCTAATAGCCGATGTGATGAATGTGAAAGTGTATATATGTGATAAGGCCTAATAGCCGATGTGATGAATGTGAAAGTGTATATATGTGATAAGGCCTAATGGCCGATGTGATGATGTGAAAGTGTATATATGTGATAAGGCCTAATGGCCGATGTGATGAATGTGAAAGTGTATATATGTAATAAGGCCTAATGGCTGATGTGATGAATGTGAAAATGTATATATGTGATAAGGCCTAATGGCCGATGTGATGAATGTGAAACTGTATATATGTGACGGGGCCGAGTGGCCAACGTGATGGATGTGAAAGTGCATATATGTGATAAGTCCCGAAGGGCATTTGTGGAGTACTATATCCGGGTTAAAACCCCGCAGGCTTTATGCGAGAATATTATCACTGATTAATGTCCGTAAGCTTCGTGCTCGTACTATATCCGAGCTCTAAAGACCCGATGACTACGTGTGGGAATTTTGTCCGGGTAAGACCCGATAACTTCGTGTGGAGATTATGTCCGGGTAAGACTTCGTAATAAGAATTGCTTATAAATATATTCAATGCGAAAGGTTAAACAGGTATGTACTCCAAGTTTATATGTGAGCTTGATTTGCACTAAATCATAAGGTAGTTATGTGATGCATACGAGAGCAATCTATGAGACTATTCCTATGATTATGTGACATCGGATCAGTGTGAGAGGTGATGTGAAATCATACGATATATCTATGTCACATGAGCTCACTTTTATGTGAAAGTTTATCTGCCTATTGTATATGATGAGATGTGCATATTCGGTAAAGGGATGGTATGCCCGAAGGAAGAGTGAAATAAAAATACGAACAACTATGTATAATTTGATTGTTATCTGTTGACACTGCTTAAAACTTACTAAGCATTGTAATGCTTACTCCGTTTACTCTGTTTCCTCTGTTTTATAGATCTCATTCCGAAGCTACAGGCTCGGGGATCGTCAGCAACTAGTCACACTATCACTATCCACTGTTTGGTACTGCTATGTTTTGGATTATCTTATGGCATGTATAAAATAGACTAGTGGCGGAAGAGTATTTTGGTTAATGTATATAGCCATGCGAAAATGGCTTATATATGTTTGAGCATAATGTTATAATCATTTGGTATGGAATGGTTAATCACTATCATAATTTGTTCTATTTATGCTAAAAGGGCTAGTTGAATCATGGAAACTATGAAATAGGTAAAGTCTACCTTAAAGGCAGATGCTGGCAGCAGCAGTGATGTAGATTTGGGAAAATCACTAAAAATAGTAGGATTGGAATTAAATAATGAATAAATTATGTAAACAAACCTTGATGAATCTATTTTCATAGGAAAGTAATGAAACAATCATATGGAGAGTATGTTAAGAGATATTCAGGTTCTCGTGAGACAGGGCCAGAACGGTTTCTGGATTCCCTGTTCCGATTTTGGAAATTCATTATAAATTAACCAGAGATAATTAGGAGTCATGCCATATATGTATAGATTCCTCTCTGAGTTTAGTTTCTATAGAAACAAACGACATCAGTATTGAAGCTCTGTGCAGGGAGATATCCAAGTCGTAATGCGCAAAGGTCAGTGTAGTTGATCCCCGTAACATGGGAGAATTTGAATAATAAACGGTACTAATTGGCCTGATCAAATATTCTAGAAAAAAATATGTAGATGGTAATATGAGTCTAGTTTCAGGGAAAATTTACGGAACTGGATTTCGAGTTTCAGAACTCAAGATATGATTTTTAAAGCGACTAGTACGCAGACTGGCAGCTTGTCTGGGAAATTTTTTATAAGTGGTTTGAAGTCTGTTAACACCTCGTGTTCGACTCCGGCGACGGCCTCGGGTTCGGGGTGTTACAAAATGAAACTTAAGACGAATCTTGTTATTATTTTATGAATTTTGTGATAAATATTTAACTTGTTCTTAATTTTGTGTTCTTAATTCTGGTTTTGATATCCTAGGATATTGATTCAAGATAAGCTCTTATTCAGAGGAGGAATAGACCCTGTCTAAGAGTACATTTGTCATAATTAAGCGGAGTTGATTGCGCGCCTAGAGATAGGGTGACAAATTTTGCCGGATTAGGGTGAGACCTAATGAGGGGCTCCATAGATCGAGTTAATGCAACCCTAGGGTGTTAATTAGAGAAAAGTCTCAATTATTCAATCTAGGGATTAGACGTTATTAGTCTTGAATAGGGATAATAACATAACTTAGGGATCTCTGCGGAACAAGTTAAATGAATAAATCATCTGATTCGGAGTCAAAATAACAAGTGAAGTTTAGGTGGATTCTTCCTTAGGTATTGTCTTAACAAGTCAAAATAACACGGCTCACCCCCATGGGTGTGTGTTATGGTCATGCGTCCCCTGCACTTAAACTTTTAAGTCAGTATTGTCCACGGGTAGGCCACACGGGCGTGTGCCATAGCCGTGTCTATAAGTCAGTATTGTCCACGAGTAGGCCACACAGGCGTGCATCATGGCCGTGCCCTAAAGTCAGTGTTGTACACAGGCTAAGGGCATGGGCGTGTCTCGAGTCACATGGGCGTGTGGAACCCTAAGGCATGAACTTTTCCAAGTTTTTCTTAAGTTTCAGTTTTAAACTTAAATAATCTCGAATGTATGTTTTGGGTCTCGTAAGTCCTATTAAGGGATAGATTGAGTATGAAATGAAAAGTTTTAAATTGATCAAAATTTTATGGCCTAGTTTTACATGCGCATGCTTGAGTTAAGTCTGGTGACACCTCGAACCCTGTCCCGGCGTCGGATACGAGCGAAGGGTGTTACATAAGAAATTTTCCTTTAAAACAGGGCATACGCCCCTATGGAAGAGTAACACGTTGTGTGATCATTTCGACATGGTCATGCTGATGGCCCATGTGACTCACACGGCTTAAGCACCCTAGGACACGCCCGTGTCCCACACTCGTGTAGAATTGATTCTAATTGACACCTACAGGGATTTTCACATGGCTAGACACACGCCCATGTTAGTGGCCCGTGCCCCTCACACTGCCAAGACACGCCTATGTCCTAGCCCGTGTGCAAAAACATGGACATTCTATTTCTGACTTTAGCATGCTCATGATGTCACATGGCCAAGGCACACGCCCGTGTGCTAGGCCGTGCCCTCCACACGGCTAAGACACACGACCGTGTCTTTACCCGTGTGTTTATTACCATGCATACTGACTTCACATGTTTAGGTGCAGCAGACACACATTTGAACTACACGCCCATGCGGCAAACCGTGTGTCACACACGGCCTAAACACATGCCCGTGTGTCTACCCGTGTGGACAATATAAGTCCAGTTACAAGCCTCATTGCCACCCTTACTTGCCTATTTCCATAAAATTCCAACCAATACTAAAACGAGCACAATTTCTAAAATCAAATCAGCTATAATAGACATTCATTCTACCATGATAATGCATCTTTTATAAATTCAAAATGAATGTTACCCATCATTCAAGGCATAATACAAATTGAAAGGCTACCAACCCAAGCCAACACATTTGGCCAAATCTCAAAGACACAAAATAATAAAGTCTAATTCCTATACATGCCATAATCAAAAGATAAATCCAACTATACCGAATGCTTGGATTGATAGTGTGATCGATACCTCTGACTTCAAGTGATCCTTGAGCTAGATGGACGGCACTGTAAGGAAATGGAAAGGAAAGAGAGTAAGCATAAAAGCTTAGTAAGTTGCATTTAAGTAAATATACAACAATAATATATCAATAATCAACATGCTCATAATATTGATGTAGGCATAAGTATAACTTACTCATTACCGTCCATACAAATCACAAGTTATATATATAGGGCTCATATCTCATACGTACAATTAGGTACTTGTACCACTCACAACACGGTTATACTTTTCTTATTAACGTAAGAACATAACCTTCACCGTTGAACCATTTGGAATACTACCGGATATTTATTAAGCCTTAAACGTGGGTAAGGTGCTGATGCCATGTCCCAGACACAGTCTTACAATGGCTCATATCTCATGTCGATGCCATGTCCCAGACACGGTCTTACACTGGCTCATATCTCAAGTCGATGCCATGTACCAGACATTGTCTTACACTGACTATCATCTCGTAGCCGATGCATGTCCCAGACATGTCTTACACTAGCTCTCATCTCAATGCCGATGCCATGTCCCAAACATGGTCTTACACTGGCTCTCATAATGTGGCTGATGCATGTCCTAGACATGTCTTACACTAGTTCACAAACAAACGACCTAAATGTCTTGGCATGAATATCTGATTTACTTCCTAAGGTTACAACATAATTTCCACTATCTCAATTATCATTATACGTTCTCAACTTCACAACCAAACAATTCAATACATACAACAACAATGTAGTTGTATTATTTACATACAACTTACCTCGGATTACAAAACGTACACGACTAGTCGGTTTAGTTGATTTGCTTGACTTTTCCTTGGTCTAGGTTCAGATTTGGCAATTCTAGATCTATAATAGCAAAATGCACTCCTTTAATCACTAAATAAAATTAAGCAATTAAAAATTGACATCTTCATTGACCGTTTTGCCCTTAAACCTTGGCAAAATAACCATTTTACCCCTATGCTCAAAAATCAATTTTTATCGAATTTCTTTGCATCTTAAGCTTAGTTGAACTCTATTTACTCTTATAGCAACCCCAAATTCTCTCTATTTCACACATTTATCACTTATTTTACAACTTGTACAAAATAGTCCCTTTAGGTGTTTTCATGGTAAGATCTTTTACAAATTTTGTCTATTACACAACTAAGACTCATATTCTTCTATAAAATTTCAGAAAACACCCTAAATGCTCTCATGGAAAAACCCTAGACCTTCAACCATTTTGCAAGATGGTATCCTCATTTGAAAGCTCATGCTTCAAGGGTCTCAAAAATACAAAAATCATCAACAAAGGGTATGGAAATCACTTACTTGTGAGTGCTTCAAGTTGCTGAAAATTTTTAAGTCCTCAAACCCCTTTCCATGGTTAATTTTCGGTGGAGAAAAGAGATGAGTAAGGGATGATTTCATCCTTCTTTTATTTTATTTCTATTTTAGTCAAAATTGGTCACCTAACCCAACAAATTTTGAAAAATTTGACCACATATGTCTTCAATTGCCGGCCACTCTATTTCTAGGGGTCTAATTGCCCTTTAAAATCCCTAAATTTTACTTCTCTAATAAAATAATAGATTTATCTATAAAATAGAACTTTTACACTTTATGCGATTTAGTCCTTTTTCGCAATTGGACTCGCGAACATCAAAATTAACTCACCAAATTTTTCATGTACTAATATAAACATGCTATGAATCCAAAATAATAATAAAATAATTTCTATAACTTCGAATTTGTGGTCCCGAGACCACTATTCTGGCTAGCCCAAAAATTGAGTTGTTACACATAAACGCTATGGTAGTCCTAGAACCGACTAAACCATAGCTCTAATACCAATAAAATGTAACACCTTTAAACTGTACCCGTCTCCTAAATAGGGTTAAAGGCATTACCTGACATTCACAACAATTAACATTCATTTCACAAACAACATAGCATAAAAGGTTATACATTATCATAAAGTCCCTTATATAGGTTATCGAGACCTTAAACATGCTTTAAAAAAAGGTCGGGACTAAACCGAGCTCATACAAAATTTTTTTACAACTTAAACATTTATCAAAGATGAACAAGTCACACTCTCGTGTGAGTAGGCCATGTGCCTCACACGGCATTAGACATGCCCGTGTGTCTAGGCCGTGTCAATATATGGCATAATACTGACTTGCACACATGGCCACAAGGTACGCCCGTGTGCCTTGGCTGTGGTCGAGCCTAACCTGGGTCACACGGCTAGCCACACGTCCATGTGCTTTGGTCGTGCTCAAGACTAACTTAAAATCGTAGGGTACCCCAGGGGAAGCAAGGTCGTGCAACATGATCGTGTGTCGCACACGGCTGAGACACACACCTGTGTCTCTACCCGTGTGGACAAAAGTAGGCCTTTTGAATAGCCAATTTGCCACCACTCTTGGGTCAAACCTACAAGCATCAAACCAAGCATATTTTTAACATAATTTCAGCCAATTCCAATACCAAAACATACATTAATCATACCATTACATTATCAACAAATTCCATTCTCAACTCATCAACCAAATCATACCAAATCTAAACCAAAATCATACCAAAACATCTGTTCCATAAACACCAAACATACCAATACATCTCATGCCAAAACCTTATCAAATTGACCATTTCCTTTGGCCAACCAAAAGCACAACATAATGGCACATTTGCATCACATAACATATATCAATATCAACCATAAGTTTTAACACAAACTAGCTATATCACATGGGATAATATATACATTACAAAACATATCTAAATACTCATAACCTATACATACCATATACCATATATACAACTCTCAAGATGGTACCAAAATAAATGTCTGATAGTGTGAGTGAGTCGCTGATGATTCCTAGATCCGAGCTAGCTTTATAACACTGTAAGATAGAGAACATTTCACATAATAAACTTAGAGCTTAGTAAGTTCATAGTATAATACATTTAACTCAACAGTTAAAAGCTATAAGACATATTAGCTATCACATAGTTCAATTCATATCACTACTCAACCTCATTCATTACCATTTCACATTTCATACCATTTCCTTAGTTCACATATCATTGCATATAACTCATACACAATATTATCAACCACATAGGTTCATCTATCTCATACACCATATCGTTAACCATAAATATTCATTACATTCCTACACAAACTCGTACTTATGTATTACATTATCACTTCAATGCTCGATACACTAATTTGTTAGATCACCTTTTCACGTACAAGAACATCGCACACTTAGTGCCAATAATCTAGCTGAAGCTATAAAATATCGCACACTTAGTGCCATCATATTTAATCGAAACTATCTCAATACCGTACACTTAGTGCCACATATAGTGAAGCTATTCCAATTCGTACACTTAATGCTATTTATAGCCGAAGCTATTTCAAATCACACACATAGTGCCGAACATAGTTGATTTATCATTGTACTCAAACCAGAGTCAAATGTATACAATTTAAGCATTATCAAAGCATTAAAACATAAATTGTGACATCATTTACCCAATACAAACTTACCTCGTACTCGAAATTGTCGATTCAGATTGTCTACTCTATAACCTTCAACTTTCCTCGGTCCAAGTCTGAATTCCTCTTTTCTTGATCTATATGTATTCAAGATTAACCCTTTTATTCAACAATTCATTCAATTCAATCCATAAATACATATTTAGGGCATTTTACAAATTAGTCCCCACATTTTCATACTTTAACGCTTTAGTCCCTATTTTATAAAATCACAAAATAAAAAAAATTCATCAAAACCATGCCTTATTCGAACCTTTTTATGGTCTCTAGCTACCCGTAACTTTCATTTATTTTACATTCCAGACCCTTAATTTACTCTTTTCTCAATTTAATCCCTAATATGCATTTTTACTCAAAATCAATTTACAAAACATGTATACCAAGCACTAAGCTTTCTTATTCCACCAATTAACATCATAAAATTCATGAATTCATCAATGGCATAACTTAAACTATTCATCAAAATCAGAAATTCAAGCATGGGCTTTGTAAATTTCACTACAACGATTTCAAAAACATAAAAATCATCAAAAACCGATCAAAAACACATACCTAATTGATGCTTGTAAGTGCCGAATGTTCAAAGCTCAAGAACCCTAATTCTTTATTCAAAATTTCGGCAAGAAAGATGATAATTGACAAATTCTATGTATTTGTTTTATTAAATCAACATTGATTTATCAATTACTAATATAACCTTTTTAATTTCATTCAAAATCCACTAACTCATGTCCATACTTGTCCATGCATTAATTAAATGGTCCAATTGTATCATAAGGACTTCATACTTAAAAAGCCATGTCAATTTAGCACTTTAACAAATAGCAGAAAACTTTTACATTTTACGCGATTAAGTCCTTTTTATCAAATTGGCACACAAACGGTTAAATTTTCACATGAAACTTTCACACATACTAATTCACACATAATAAGCATGGAAATTAATATTAAAATATTTTTATGAGTCAAATTTTTTATCCTGAAACCACTATCCCGACTAGGGTCTAAACCAGACTGTTACATAAATTGAGTTAATAATGTCATTGATTCTTTTATTTGCTTATTACTTACTAAGTTGTGATATCTTACTCTGTGTGTATGTTTGTTCCCTGTATTATAGATTTTGGAAGCTAGTTATGGGTTCGAGGATCATCAATGAAGTCTATCACACTATTAACTATTTTTGGTACTTTTATAAGTTTGAATTTAAACCTATGGCATGTACAGGCTAGTTAATATATTTGATTTTAAGATATGTATATATAAGCCATGCAAAAATGGCTTGTTAAATTATGTTAAATTTGGTTTTATTACTTTTGGTCAATGATGGATTTATGTGGTTTTGATGAATCGGTCATGGCATATAAATAAGGGTGAATGGTGCTTGATATGGTTTGATAAGGATTCTTGATGTGTTCTGAAATAAGGTAATTTCGGATGTTAGTTTAATTGGGTTATATCATGTGATAGATAAATAATATGTATAGTATATGTAAGATGAGTGCTTGATATGTGTATAATGAAATGGCTAAAAATGATGTTTTAAGCTTAGTTGTTTTCAGTTAAGAAATATGAATATAAATGGGTGATGTGCTTGATATGAAATGCAAACTATGGTTTTATATATAATTGTTGAGTGAAATGCATGTTATATGTGTGAGATATGTTGGAAAATATTTATGGTTTGAAATAATGTTATATTAAACTTATGAATATTTGCTTGATGAGTTTGATTTATGTCATTGAAGGATGTATTTAAATTATGAATAATTAATGTCTTATTATATAGATATATATTTTGTAACATGAATTGAGTTGATCTTTGATTATTAGTATTTGGTAATCGGTTTGAAATGAAATATAGGTGAAACATTTTGGAAATGGCAAATGTTACATGCATTTGGTTATTTAACTAAAACATACTTCTTATTGATGATGTGTATAATGATGTGATTGAATAAAATGAAACTAGAAACTGTATAAAGTTTATGAATTTAGTATATATAATTTCTGCTTATGTATTTACATTTGACCATATGAATAGTAATTCATGCAATAAGAAACATAATGGTTATATGCCAAATAGGTAAATTTGGGTTGTCATTATTTGAATTGGATTTAAATTTCTTGGTTTAATTTTGTTAGTTGAATAGATGTTTTTACAAAAGGTAATATAAGCACATTCTTTATGATAGATTAGTTATTCATTTGGGTCCATAAATCAACTTGACTATAAGTTGAACATGCTTGATATGCGCACATGATTATATGATAAAATGAGATATGTTTTTTTTATTGTTTTATATGATTCATGTAAGAATAATGGAATGAAATAGTTTTATTAGCTTGGTTAAGTGCACATGCTTATGTGATATAATGATATATCTGATATTTGTGTTTATGAATTAAGTGACTACTATATATTAGTTATATGATATGAAATTTTTGTAAGTGATTATTTTAGCTATATGATTTAAAGTTTGATTGGTTTAAGAGACTTGAACATGTGTATATACATAACTATTCAGACGTTGTGTTTTGTTTGGTAATGCCTCGTAACCCCTTTCCGGCGACGGATACAGGTTAGACGTGTTACAGGGAGCACCCCAGGGCGAGAAACTCAGTCTTCCAAATCCTTTATCGGTTAATTCTTGCAACTAAGCTTTTAAATATTTTAACTCTTGGTGCCATTCAACATGGAGCTATCGATATCGGCGTTGTTCCTGGTACTAACTCAAAATAAAACTCAACCTCTCGGATCAGTTGTAATCATGGTAACTCTTCAGGAAACACATCTAGATACTCACACACTACCGACACTGATTCAATCTTCTTTTTAGTACTTTCATATCAAGAACATAAGAAAAATAAGCTTCACAATCCTTTCTTATATATATCTGAGCTAACATCGATGAAATCATTGCTGGCAAACCATTAAGATCATCTTACTCAATTTGGATAATCTCATTATTCTGACATCTCAAATCAATCGTCTTTCTTTTGCAATTCACAATAGCATCGTGCAACGTTAGCCAATCCATACCCAATATTATATCAAACTTATCAAATGGTAACAACATTAAGTTGGCCGAAAAGAAATTATCCCGAATCATCAACGGACAGTTCTTGCACACTTTATCAACTAATACGCACTTCCCTAAGGGGTTCGATACTCTAATTACAAACTCAGTAGACTCTACAGGCAAAGTCTTACTGGATACTAAATTCAAACATATATTTGAATGAGTAGATCCTGGATCTATCAATGGAATAACTTTAGAATCATAGAGAATAAAAGAACCAGTGATAACATCAGGAGACGACGCTTCTTCGCGAGCGCGAATAGCATAAGCTCTATGTAACACCCCGTACCCGAGACCGTTGCCGGAGTCGGACACGAGGGGTTCACAGACTAAATTCGCTTACTATCGCAGTCCATTTTAAAAATTTCCAGGCAGTTGGCTAACTGCGTCACTGTCACCCTAAAAATCATATCTTGAGTTTCACAACTCGAAAATCAGTTTCGTAATTTTTCCCTGAAACTAGACTCATATTCCCATCTACATATTTTTTTCTAGAATTTTCGGTTGGGCCAATTAGTACAGTTTATTAGTTAAATTCTCCCCTGTTACAGGGTGCGACTACACTGACCTTCATGCATTACGATTTGGATATCTCCCTCCACAGAGCTTCAATACTGATGCCGTTTGTTTCTATAGAAACTAGACTCAGAGATGAATCTATACATATATGGCATGACTCCTAATTATCTCTGGTTAATATCTAATGAATTTCCAAAGTCGGAACAGAGAATCCAGAAACCGTTCTGGCCCTGTCTCACGAGAACCTGAATATCTCTTAACATACAGTCCATATGATCGTTTCGTTACTTTCCTATGAAAATAGATTCATCAAGGTTCGTTTACATAATTTATTCACTATTTAATTCCATTCCTACTAGTTTTAGTGATTTTCCAAATCTACATCACTGCTGCTGTCAGCATCTCCCTTTAAGGTAGACTTTACCTATTTCATAGTTTCCATGATTCAACTAGCCCTTTTAGCATAAATAGCACAAATTATGATAGTGATTACCATTCCCATGGCCAATCCTTGTTAAGCATATCCACACCTCTCAATAACCATATCCTGTAACACCCCGAACCCGAGACCGTCACCGGAGTCGAACACGAGGTGTTAACAAACTTTAAAAATTTTCCAGACACTGCCAATCTGCGTAATAGTCACTTTAAAAATCATATCTTGAGTTCAGAAACTCGGAATCCAGTCCCGTAAATTTTCCCTGAAACTAGACTCATATTTCCATCTACATATTTTTTCCTAGAGTTTTTGGTCAGGCCAATTAGTACAGTTTATTAGTCAAAGTCTCCCATGTTACAGGGATTGACTACCCTGACCTTTGTGCATTACGACTTGGATATCTCCCTGTACAGAGCTTCAATACTGATGCCGTTTATTTATATAGAAAATAGACTCAGAGGGGAATCTATACATATATGGCTTGACTCCTAATTCTCTCTGGTTAGTTTATAATGAATTTCCAAAGTCGGAACAGGAAATCCAGAAACCGTTCTGGCTCTGTCTCACAAGAACCTGAATATCTCCTAACATACTGTCCGTATGATTGTTTCGTTACTTTTCTATGAAAATACATTCAGCAAGGTTCGTTTACATAATTTATTCACTATTTAATTCCATTCCTACTATTTTTAGTGAATTTCCAAATCTACATCACTGCTGCTGTCAGCATCTGCCTTTAAGATAGACTTTACCTATTTCATAGTTTCCATGATTCAACTAGCCCTTTTTGCATAAGTAGCACAATTTATGATAGTGATTAACCATTCCCATGGCCAATCCTTGTCAAGCCTATCCACACATCTCAATAACCATATCCATACCAAATGATTATAACATTACACTCAAACATATATAAGCCATTTTCGCATGGCTATCCAAAATTATACAAGTCCAAAGGGTCCATGACCCACAACAAACGGGTAGTCCTATACATGCCATTTCGAAGTTCAACCAAAATTGTACCAAAAGGGGGGCTTTGATAGTGTGGGCGACTTCGACTTCAAAATCCCGAGTCCGATAGCTGGAGAACCAAAATCTATAAAATAGAGGATCAAAGAAACGGAGTAAGCAATTTATGCTTAGTAAGTTTTGAGCAAGGAATTCCAGCACAGCAAAAGTATAGCATTCATATAGCTAAACGAATAATTTCATATGCACAAATTTTCGATATCATACTTGCTTCACATTACCAACCCTTATGTACATACACAAAAGATCAACTTAGCCAAAGGCCGGTAGCTCGTTTATCAACTGAGCGAATACTTATTTGTAAGGGCTCATGTGACAGCCCAAAGTTGACCCTAGTCGGGAAGTGGTTTCGGGACCGCTAAACCGAGTCACCGAAATGTTTGAATGTGATACTTATTGTCTAGAATATGTAATTATGAATGTGTGAAAATTTCAAGCTTCAATTTGGTTGATTTCATGTGAATTTAGTCAATAGGACTTATGTGAGAAAATTCTAAAATGTGATAGGTCAATGTGTGAGGACCTATTAGTGCATGTGGACAAAGGGGGGACTTGCATGTCAAATTCCCCCCCTACTAGTAGTGGCCGGCCATGATGGGCATGATGCACAAGTGTGCAATTTATTTTATGGAAATTATGGCATGAGTATGGCACAAATAAGATATGTTAATTTGTGTCATAAAATGTTGGGATAAAACAAATAAAATAATAAAAAGGAGTATGGAGAATACAAAAAAAAAAATGTGTGTGTAGTTGTTTGTTCCCCCCCCCCCATTGCCGTGAGCTAAAGAAGAGAAAGGAGAGAATTTTGTTCATCCTTTTCTCATCTTCATGCTTGCCGAAACTAGAAAGAAAAAAACAAAGAAAAATTTTCTCATCCTTTGGTTCATCCTTGGCCAAAAATTTTAAGGAGGAAAGAAGAAGAAAGGTGAAGAGATTCGGCCATGCATGTAGCTAGGCTAAGGTATGTTTGATGATGTTCCATGAGATGCATGCATGTTTTAGTTGTTAGCTTGAGTTCTACTTGGCCCATGGTCTAAATCTTGCTATGTGATGGAATTGGCACTTGACCATGGATGCATCATTCTTGGTTGGTGTTTGATGTTGTGGTGATGAGGCATGAGGATGAGTTAAGATTCGGCCTAGGTGGAGGTTGTGTTAATGCCATTGCATGCAAAATATGAGGCTTGTTAATGATGCATGTGATGATGGCTTGATGATTCTTGAACCTCCTTTTTAGCATTTTTGTGTGAGCACATATGTGCATTGGTTGCTAAATGGAGAAGAATCGGCTAGCAAGATGTGTGCTAAGGCCGAATGTAACTTTGCATGTTGATGAGCAATGCATGTGTTAAATCGATGAAAAGGGGGAGGATGCTTTACTAGTGTGTGTATATGTGTGTATTAAGTGTTGAGATGACCCCAAAAATAGACATGCATATTCGGCCAAGGGGAAAGAAATTAGCTAATATGTTGTGTTGATGCATGATTTTTGCATGTATGAGACTTTAATGTCTAATGTATAAATATGGGCTAAGTGCCTTGTGTTCATCTTTTTGATGCCTAAATGATGAAATCAATTTATTTGTTTGATTAAGCTCAAGAGCAAAGGGGAAATAAATCCGATAAAGGGAAGGAAAAAGTGGTTGAATAGCTAGCGGAATCGTTCGACAACACCCGAGGTAAGTTCTTGAGTAAGAGAGCTTAAATTACGATGTGATTAAATCATGCTCTATGTGTGGCTATTGAGCCGAATGTGCAAGGACGATATGTGCCTTGTGTTTGAGTTTCGCAAATGAAAATGAAATATGAATGTGCCATGAATTATTGTTAGATGTGCATGATTAATTGAATGCTGTCCGGGCTAAGTCCCGAAGGCTTTGTGCTAAGTGAATATACCCGGACTAAGATCCGAAGGCATTTGTGCGAGATACAAATTCCGGGTTAAGCCCCGAAGGCCTTTGTGCGAGATACTAAATCCGGGTTAAGTCCCGAAGGCATTCGTGCGAGTTATTAAATCCGGGTTATGTCCCGAAGGCATTGTGTGAGTTACTAAACCGGGCTATGTCCCGAAGGCATTTGAACGAGGAGCTATATCCGGTTAAATCCCGAAGGTACGTGATTTGGTAATGAATGAGCTTGCTGTAAAATTCCAGCGAATACTCGAAAAACATCCCCAATATATGGGGGATTAATGTTTACGTATGGTGGTTGATATTGTTGTAATTTTAATGCGGAGCCCTTACAAATTGTATAATGTTTCGCTATCATGGTCTTGATAATAATATCAAGTTACTATTGATTGATAATAATGTGTTCGAGTACTTTATGAAATGTATAAGTGTACAGCCATGCGAAAATGGCTAGTAGAAGTGGAGTATGGCATTAGACCATTCGTGTTTATGAATGTATAGATGGTTTCATGATGTAACTATAGTTGGAATGGAAGTGTTGAGCAAATGATCAGCCATTGGAATGGCTAAGTATGATCATATGTGGGCATATGTATGACAAGGCCCTAGTTGGTCCATGAAACCCCGAAAATAGGTAAGGTTTACTTTGAAAACAGAGGCTGACAGCAGCAGTGGTGTGGATTGGAAAAATCACAAGAATTCGTAGGAATGGAATTAAATAGTGAATAAATTATTAAACAAACCTTGAAGAATCTACTTTCATAGGAAAGTAACAAAACAATCATATGGACAGTACAGTAAGAGATATTCGGGTTCTTGTGGAACAGGGCCAGAACAGTTTCTGGATTCCCTGTTCCGACTTTGGAAATTCACTATAAATTGACCAGAGATAATTAGGGGTCATACCATATATGTATGGATTCCTCTCTGAGTCTAGTTTCCATAGAAACAAACGGAATCAGTATTGAAGCTCTGTGCAGAGAGATATCCAAGTCGTAATGGGAAAAGGTCAGTGTAGTCGACCCCTGTAACATGGGAGACTTTGACTAATAAACTGTACTAATTGGCCCCACCAAAAATTCTAGAAAAAAATACATAGGTGGGGACATGAGTCTAGTTTCAGGGAAAAATCACAAAACTGATTTTCGAGTTGTGAAACTCAAGATATAATTTTTGAAGCGACTAGTACTCAGACTGGGCAGTGTCTGGAAGGAAATTTTTCAAAGTTTGTTAACATCTCGTGTCCGACTCCGGTGTCGGTCTCGGGTTCGGGGTGTTACATTTTATTGGTATCAGGCTACGGTTTAGTCGATTCTAGGACTACCGTAATGTGTTGGGTCTAGCTATACATGCCATTTTATGTGATTACTTGATAGTGTGGTGATTTCTGACAATTGTAAATGTGTTTATAGTAATGGATCCCGATCGTGACCGAGAGGTAGCTGATGATCTTGAGAGTGTAGCGCCTGCTCCCGCACAAGGGACAGTGCCGGCAGACTCTCAACCTAATGCTAGTAATCCGAATGATGAAGCTAGACAAGCATTCTATAGCGTGATGAATGATTGGTTCAACCAATACATTCGAACTAATATGGCTGTTCCACAACCTCCATTCCCGACAAATACTACCCCCGCACCTACAATACCACCGGTAACGGACCAAATAAGGTCAAATAAGCCCCCAGTTGACAGAATCCGAAAACATGGGGCTACTGAATTTAAGGCTATGGATAGCGATGATGCCGAGCAAGCTGAATTTTGGCTGGACAACACTATCCGGGTACTCGATGAGCTATCTTGTACACCCGATGAATGCCTAAAGTGTGCTATCTCCTTGCTACGTGATTCTGCCTACTATTGGTGGAGTACTCTGACTTCTGTTGTGCCCCGAGAGCAAGTAACTTGGGAGTTTTTCCAAACTGAGTTTCGGAAAAAGTATATCAGTTAGAGATTTGTTGATCAAAAACGGAAGGAATTTCTTGAGCTTAAGCAAGGCTCCATGTCGGTTACTGATTACGAGCGAAAATTTGTTAGACTTAGCAAATACGCTCGGGAATGTGTTTCGTCCGAAGCTATTATGTGTAAACGCTTCGAGGATGGGCTGAATGAAGATATAAAAATGTTCGTTGGCGTTCTTGAAATACGAGAGTTCGTGGTACTTGTTGAACGAGCTTGTAAAGCCGAAGAGCTTAGAAAAGAAAAGCAAAGAGTTGATGAGGGAACTGGAGAGTTTCGTAAAAGATCCTCAGGAAGGTCTCTTCAACAGACATCGAAGAGATTTCGAGATGATGCGGGCCAGTTTAGAGGCACTTCGGGCCTTTTTAGACGAGATCGTGATCGACCCCCTGTGGGTACACGAGGCACTTCGGTCGCCAGTGTTGGGAATGAACGTCGAGACAGGATGAAATGCCGATATTGCGGTAAATGGCATTCGGGGAGTTGTAGATTTCCTGACCGCTCCTGTTACAAATGCGGATCAGTTGACCACTTCATTAAAGATTGCCCGAGGTTGTCGGGACAGAATGCAAATCAGAGTGGGAGACCGGGTGCTACCACTGCTCGAGGTAGACCATCTGGAAATATGGGCAATGCTAGTGGTGGTCAGAGAGGATCTAGAGATGATATAACCAGATCCGAAGCCCGTGCGCCTGCTAGAGCTTATGCTATACGTGCCCGCGAGGATGCTTCTTCGCCTGATGTTATTACCGGTACATTCACTCTCTTTGATACTAATGTAATTGCTTTGATTGACCCCGGTTCTACTCATTCTTACATATGTGAAACCTTAGCATCCAGTAAGACTTTACCTATTGAGTCTACTGAGTTCGTAATTCGGGTGTCAAATCCCTTGGGTCGTTACGTGCTTGTCGACAAAGTGTGTAAGAAATGTCCCCTGGAAATTCGAGGTTCCTGTTTTCCGGCAGACTTGATGCTTTTGCCGTTTGATAAATTTGATGTTATCCTTGGTTTGGATTGGTTGACCGCGCATGATGCGATTGTGAATTGCAAGAGCAAGACTATTGATTTGAGGTGCGCAAATAACGAAGTAGTCCGAATTGAGTCTGCGGACTTGGAGGGGATGCCAGCTGTAATATCAGCAATGTTGGCACAGAAATATGTAAGAAAAGGGTGCGAAGCATACCTTGCGTATGTACTTGGTGACAAAGAATTAGAAAAGAAACCCGAATCTGTGCCGGTGGTTTGTGAATACCCGGATGTTTTTCCGGAAGAATTACCGGGTTTACCACCTGTTCGGGAGGTAGAGTTTGGTATTGAGCTTGTACCTGGGACTACGCCGATTTCGATAGCTCCGTATCGTATGGCACCAACCGAGTTAAAGGAGTTGAAAGCTCAGTTGCAAGAACTGACGGATAGAGGTTTCGCTCGACCAAGTTTCTCACCTTGGGGTGCACCAGTATTGTTCGTGAAAAAGAAGGACGGAACCATGAGGTTGTGCATTGACTATCGTCAGCTGAATAAAGTGAAGATAAAGAACAAATATCCGTTGCCGCGCATCGATGATTTGTTCGACCAACTGAAGGGAGCCTCAGTGTTCTCAAAAATAGATTTGAGATGGGCTATTATCAGTTGCGAATCCGAGATTCAGATATTCCCAAAACTGCCTTCAGAACGAGATATGGTCACTACGAATTCTTAGTGATGCCGTTTGGGCTCACTAATGCCTCTGCAGTATTTATAGATTTGATGAATCGGATCTTCAGACCGTATTTGGATCGGTTCGTAGTTGTGTTCATTGATGACATTTTGGTCTATTCAAGAGATGAGACCGAACATGCTGAGCATCTGAGGCTAGTGCTGCAAATTTTGCGGGATAAGCAGTTATATGCTAAGTTCAGTAAGTGTGAGTTCTGGTTAAGAGAGGTTAGCTTCTTGGGTCATGTGGTATCCGCGTCGGGTATTCGAGTTGACCCGAACAAAATTTTAGCCATACTTGACTGGAAACCTCCGAGAAATATTACTGAAGTTCGGAGCTTTTTGGGGCTCGCCGGTTATTACCGACGATTTGTGAAAGGTTTCTCGATGATAGCCACACCAATGACGAAGCTACTTCAAAAGGATGTTAAGTTCGAGTGGACGGAGAAATGTCAGAAAAGTTTCGACCAACTGAAAACTCATTTGACTGAAGCTCCAATTTTGGTGCAACCCGAATCAGGTAAAGAGTTTGTCATTTATAGTGACGCATCCCTACTTGGGTTGGGTTGCGTATTGATGCAAGAAGGTCGAGTCGTGGCCTATGCGTCGAGACAATTGAAGCCACACGAGAGGAATTATCCGACCCATGATCTCGAACTAGCTGCCATCGTGTTTGCTTTAAAAATATGGCGACATTATCTGTTTGGTGAGAAGTGCCATGTATTTTCGGATCACAAAAGTCTCAAATATTTGATGACTCAACGAGACTTGAATCTGCGACAAAGACGTTGGCTTGAGTTGTTGAAAGATTACGAGCTTGTCATTGATTACCACCCGGGAAAGGCTAACGTGGTTGCGGACGCCTTAAGCCGGAAGTCATTGTTTGCTTTACGAGCGATGAACGTGCATTTGTCTGTTCTACCAGACAATGTGTTAGTAGCTGAATTAAAAGCTAAACCATTATTGACTCACCAAATTCGTGAAGCTCAGAAAGTCGATGATGAATTGGTTGCAAAACGGGCTAAGTGTTTTCCGAACGAGGAATCGGAGTTTCAAATTGATGATGATGATTGTTTGAGGTTCAAAATCGTTTGTGTGTTCCAAGGAATTCGGAACTCATTTCGATGATTCTGAACGAAGCCCATTGTAGCCGAATGTCAATTCACCCGGGGAGTACGAAAATGTACAACGATTTGAAACGTCAATTTTGGTGGCATGGTATGAAACGGGACATCTCCGACTTTGTTTCGAGATGTTTGATATGTCAACAAGTGAAAGCGGAACATCAAGTGCCTTCAGGATTACTCCAGCCGATCATGATACCCGAGTGGAAATGGGATCGAGTCACAATGGACTTTGTGTCCGGACTGCCCTTGTCAGCAAGTAAGAAGGATGCGATATGGGTTGCTGTTGATAGACTGACTAGGTCGGCTCATTTCATCCCCGTACGTACGGATTTTTCATTGGATAAACTAGCTGAATTGTACGTTTATCAAATTGTGAGATTACACGGGATACCTGTTTCTATCGTGTCGGATAGAGATCCGAGATTCACCTCACGATTTTGGAAGAAATTCAAGAAGCTCTGGGTACCAAACTGCATTTTAGCACTGCTTTTCACCCCCAAACCGATGGTCAATCCGAGCGGATAATTCAGATACTTGAGGATATGTTGAGATGTTGCATCCTCGAGTTCAGTAGTTCATGGGAACGGTATTTACCTTTGATTGAATTGCTTACAACAATAGTTTTCAATCAAGTATTAAGATGGCACCTTACGAGGCTTTGTACGGTCGTAAATGCCGTACACCATTGTTTTGGACCGAGCTCGGTGAAAGTAAAATTTTCGGAGTTGATTTGATTAAAGATGCTGAACAGAAAGTAAAGGTAATCCGTGAAAGTCTAAAGGTAGCCACGGATCGTCAGAAGTCGTACGCAGATTTGAAACGAAAAGACATCGAGTATCAGGTGGGAGACAAAGTGTTCCTTAAGGTTTCACCTTGGAAAAAGATACTCAGGTTCGGCCGTAAGGGCAAGTTGAGCCCAAGATTCATTGGGCCGTACGAAATCTCCGAACGAGTTGGTCCGGTTGCGTATAGATTGATTTTGCCCCCGGAGCTTGAAAAGATTCATGACGTCTTTCATGTTTCGATGCTTCGACGCTATCGATCTGATCCATCGCACATAATTAGCCCATCAGAGGTTGAAATTCAAGTTGACATGAGCTATGAAGAAGAACCGATGCGTATCCTAGCTCGTGAAGTGAAGGAGTTGCGAAACAAAAGAGTTCCGCTAGTAAAGGTGTTATGGCTCAAACACGGGATCGAGGAAGCTACTTGGGAGACCGAGAGCTCGATGAAAGAACGATACCCAAACCTATTTACCGGTAAGATTTTCGGGGACGAAAATTTCTTAAGTGGGGGAGAGTTGTGACAGCCCAAAGTTGACCCTAGTCGGGAAGTGGTTTCGGGACCGCTAAACCGAGTCACCGAAATGTTTGAATGTGATACTTATTGTCTAGAATATGTAATTATGAATGTGTGAAAATTTCAAGCTTCAATTTGGTTGATTCATGTGAATTTAGTCAATAGGACTTATGTGAGAAAATTCTAAAATGTGATAGGTCAATGTGTGAGGACCTATTAGTGCATGTGGACAAAGGGGGGACTTGCATGTCAAATTCCCCCCCTACTAGTAGTGGCCGGCCATGATGGGCATGATGCACAAGTGTGCAATTTATTTTATGGAAATTATGGCATGAGTATGGCACAAATAAGATATGTTAATTTGTGTCATAAAATGTTGGGATAAAACAAATAAAATAATAAAAAGGAGTATGGAGAATACAAAAAAAAATGTGTGTGTAGTTGTTTGTTCCCCCCCATTGCCGTGAGCTAAAGAAGAGAAGGAGAGAATTTTGTTCATCCTTTTCTCATCTTCATGCTTGCCGAAACTAGAAAGAAAAAAACAAAGAAAAATTTTCTCATCCTTTGGTTCATCCTTGGCCAAAAATTTTAAGGAGGAAAGAAGAAGAAAGGTGAAGAGATTCGGCCATGCATGTAGCTAGGCTAAGGTATGTTTGATGATGTTCCATGAGATGCATGCATGTTTTAGTTGTTAGCTTGAGTTCTACTTGGCCCATGGTCTAAATCTTGCTATGTGATGGAATTGGCACTTGACCATGGATGCATCATTCTTGGTTGGTGTTTGATGTTGTGGTGATGAGGCATGAGGATGAGTTAAGATTCGGCCTAGGTGGAGGTTGTGTTAATGCCATTGCATGCAAAATATGAGGCTTGTTAATGATGCATGTGATGATGGCTTGATGATTCTTGAACCTCCTTTTTAGCATTTTTGTGTGAGCACATATGTGCATTGGTTGCTAAATGGAGAAGAATCGGCTAGCAAGATGTGTGCTAAGGCCGAATGTAACTTTGCATGTTGATGAGCAATGCATGTGTTAAATCGATGAAAAGGGGAGGATGCTTTACTAGTGTGTGTATATGTGTGTATTAAGTGTTGAGATCGACCCCAAAAATAGACATGCATATTCGGCCAAGGGGAAAGAAATTAGCTAATATGTTGTGTTGATGCATGATTTTTGCATGTATGAGACTTTAATGTCTAATGTATAAATATGGGCTAAGTGCCTTGTGTTCATCTTTTTGATGCCTAAATGATGAAATCAATTTATTTGTTTGATTAAGCTCAAGAGCAAAGGGGAAATAAATCCGATAAAGGGAAGGAAAAAGTGGTTGAATAGCTAGCGGAATCGTTCGACAACACCCGAGGTAAGTTCTTGAGTAAGAGAGCTTAAATTACGATGTGATTAAATCATGCTCTATGTGTGGCTATTGAGCCGAATGTGCAAGGACGATATGTGCCTTGTGTTTGAGTTTCGCAAATGAAAATGAAATATGAATGTGCCATGAATTATTGTTAGATGTGCATGATTAATTGAATGCTGTCCGGGCTAAGTCCCGAAGGCTTTGTGCTAAGTGAATATACCCGGACTAAGATCCGAAGGCATTTGTGCGAGATACAAATTCCGGTTAAGCCCCGAAGGCCTTTGTGCGAGATACTAAATCCGGGTTAAGTCCCGAAGGCATTCGTGCGAGTTATTAAATCCGGGTTATGTCCGAAGGCATTGTGTGAGTTACTGAAACCGGGCTATGTCCCGAAGGCATTTGAACGAGGAGCTATATCCGGTTAAATCCCGAAGGTACGTGATTTGGTAATGAATGAGCTTGCTGTAAAATTCCAGCGAATACTCGAAAAACATCCCAATATGGGGATATGTTACGTATGTGTTGAATTTAATCGAGCCCTTACAAATAAATGTTCGCTCAGTTGATAAACGAGCTACCGGCCTTCGGCTAAGTTAGTCTATTGTGTATGTACATAAGGGTTGTTAATGTTGTGAAGCAAGTTTGGTATCGGTAAATTGCGTATTATGAAATATTCCGTTTAGCTAAATGTGTGTTATTCTTTGTTAATGCTGGAATTTCTTGCTCAAAACTTACTAAGCATAAATTGCTTACTTCGTTCCATTGCTCCTCTGTTTTATAGATTTTTTTGGTTCTCCAGCTATCGGACTCGGATCTTGAAGTCGAAGTCGCCCACACTATCAAAGGCTCTTTTGGGTACTATTTTGGTTGAATTTTGATATGGCATGTATAGGACTACCCATTGTTGTTTTCGAGTACTTTATGAAATGTATAAGTGTACAGCCATGCGAAAATGGCTTGTAGAAGTGGAGTATGCATTAGACCATTCGTGTTTATGAATGTATAGATGGTTTCATGATGTAACTATAGTTGGAATGGAAGTGTTGAGCAAATGATCAGCCATTGGAATGGCTAAGTATGATCATATGTGGGCATATGTATGATAAGGCCCTAGTTGGTCCATGAAACCCCGAAAATAGGTAAGGTTTACTTTGAAAACAGAGGCTGACAGCAGCAGTGGTGTGGATTGGAAAAATCACAAGAATTCGTAGGAATGGAATTAAATAGTGAATAAATTATGTAAACAAACCTTGAAGAACCTACTTTCATAGGAAAGTAACAAAACAATCATATGGACAGTACAGTAAGAGATATTCGGGTTCTTGTGGAACAGGGCCAGAACAGTTTCTGGATTCCCTGTTCCGACTTTGGAAATTCACTATAAATTGACCAGAGATAATTAGGGGTCATACCATATATGTATGGATTCCTCTCTGAGTCTAGTTTCCATAGAAACAAACGGAATCAGTATTGAAGCTCTGTGCAGAGAGATATCCAAGTCGTAATGGGAAAAGGTCAGTGTAGTCGACCCCTGTAACATGGGAGACTTTGACTAATAAACTGTACTAATTGGCCCGACCAAAAATTCTAGAAAAAAATACATAGGTGGGGACATGAGTCTAGTTTCAGGGAAAAATCACCAAAACTGATTTTTGAGTTGTGAAACTCAAGATATGATTTTTGAAGCGACTAGTACTCAGACTGGGCAGTGTCTGGAAGGAAATTTTTCAAAGTTTGTTTAACATCTCGTGTCCGACTCCGGTGTCGGTCTCGGGTTCGGGTGTTAAGCTCAA